>NC_056726.1:1055762921-1055810497 GCF_019279795.1 Protopterus annectens | reverse complement strand
TACCCATGTCCATCATTGAGTATCATTACTTCCATTTTCTTATCCCCTGTGCTACCTATGTAGGTGGCCTTGTGTTTACATGTCCATCATTGAGTATCATTACTTCCATTTTCTTATCCCCTGTGCTACCTATGTAGGTGGCCTTGTGTTTACATGTCCATCATTGAGTATCATTACTTCCATTTTCATATCCCTGTGCTACCTATGTAGGTGGCCTTGTGTTTACATGTCCATCATTGAGTATCATTACTTCCATTTTCTTATCCCCTGTGCTACCTATGTAGGTGGCCTTGTGTTTACATGTCCATCATTGAGTATCATTACTTCCATTTTCTTATCCCCTGTGCTACCTATGTAGGTGGCCTTGTGTTTACATGTCCATCATTGAGTATCATTACTTCCATTTTCTTATCCCCTGTGCTACCTATGTAGGTGGCCTTGTGTTTACATGTCCATCATTGAGTATCATTACTTCCATTTTCTTATCCCCTGTGCTACCTATGTAGGTGGCCTTGTGTTTACATGTCCATCATTGAGTATCATTACTTCCATTTTCTTATCCCCTGTGCTACCTATGTAGGTGGCCTTGTGTTTACATGTCCATCATTGAGTATCATTACTTCCATTTTCTTATCCCCTGTGCTACCTATGTAGGTGGCCTTGTGTTTACATGTCCATCATTGAGTATCATTACTTCCATTTTCTTATCCCCTGTGCTACCTATGTAGGTGGCCTTGTGTTTACATGTCCATCATTGAGTATCATTACTTCCATTTTCTTATCCCCTGTGCTACCTATGTAGGTGGCCTTGTGTTTACATGTCCATCATTGAGTATCATTACTTCCATTTTCTTATCCCCTGTGCTACCTATGTAGGTGGCCTTGTGTTTACATGTCCATCATTGAGTATCATTACTTCCATTTTCTTATCCCCTGTGCTACCTATGTAGGTGGCCTTGTGTTTACATGTCCATCATTGAGTATCATTACTTCCATTTTCTTATCCCCTGTGCTACCTATGTAGGTGGCCTTGTGTTTACATGTCCATCATTGAGTATCATTACTTCCATTTTCTTATCCCCTGTGCTACCTATGTAGGTGGCCTTGTGTTTACATGTCCATCATTGAGTATCATTACTTCCATTTTCTTATCCCCTGTGCTACCTATGTAGGTGGCCTTGTGTTTACATGTCCATCATTGAGTATCATTACTTCCATTTTCTTATCCCCTGTGCTACCTATGTAGGTGGCCTTGTGTTTACATGTCCATCATTGAGTATCATTACTTCCATTTTCTTATCCCCTGTGCTACCTATGTAGGTGGCCTTGTGTTTACATGTCCATCATTGAGTATCATTACTTCCATTTTCTTATCCCCTGTGCTACCTATGTAGGTGGCCTTGTGTTTACATGTCCATCATTGAGTATCATTACTTCCATTTTCTTATCCCCTGTGCTACCTATGTAGGTGGCCTTGTGTTTACATGTCCATCATTGAGTATCATTACTTCCATTTTCTTATCCCCTGTGCTACCTATGTAGGTGGCCTTGTGTTTACATGTCCATCATTGAGTATCATTACTTCCATTTTCTTATCCCCTGTGCTACCTATGTAGGTGGCCTTGTGTTTACATGTCCATCATTGAGTATCATTACTTCCATTTTCTTATCCCCTGTGCTACCTATGTAGGTGGCCTTGTGTTTACATGTCCATCATTGAGTATCATTACTTCCATTTTCTTATCCCCTGTGCTACCTATGTAGGTGGCCTTGTGTTTACATGTCCATCATTGAGTATCATTACTTCCATTTTCTTATCCCCTGTGCTACCTATGTAGGTGGCCTTGTGTTTACATGTCCATCATTGAGTATCATTACTTCCATTTTCATATCCCTGTGCTACCTATGTAGGTGGCCTTGTGTTTACATGTCCATCATTGAGTATCATTACTTCCATTTTCTTATCCCCTGTGCTACCTATGTAGGTGGCCTTGTGTTTACATGTCCATCATTGAGTATCATTACTTCCATTTTCTTATCCCCTGTGCTACCTATGTAGGTGGCCTTGTGTTTACATGTCCATCATTGAGTATCATTACTTCCATTTTCTTATCCCCTGTGCTACCTATGTAGGTGGCCTTGTGTTTACATGTCCATCATTGAGTATCATTACTTCCATTTTCTTATCCCCTGTGCTACCTATGTAGGTGGCCTTGTGTTTACATGTCCATCATTGAGTATCATTACTTCCATTTTCTTATCCCCTGTGCTACCTATGTAGGTGGCCTTGTGTTTACATGTCCATCATTGAGTATCATTACTTCCATTTTCTTATCCCCTGTGCTACCTATGTAGGTGGCCTTGTGTTTACATGTCCATCATTGAGTATCATTACTTCCATTTTCTTATCCCCTGTGCTACCTATGTAGGTGGCCTTGTGTTTACATGTCCATCATTGAGTATCATTACTTCCATTTTCTTATCCCCTGTGCTACCTATGTAGGTGGCCTTGTGTTTACATGTCCATCATTGAGTATCATTACTTCCATTTTCTTATCCCCTGTGCTACCTATGTAGGTGGCCTTGTGTTTACATGTCCATCATTGAGTATCATTACTTCCATTTTCTTATCCCCTGTGCTACCTATGTAGGTGGCCTTGTGTTTACATGTCCATCATTGAGTATCATTACTTCCATTTTCTTATCCCCTGTGCTACCTATGTAGGTGGCCTTGTGTTTACATGTCCATCATTGAGTATCATTACTTCCATTTTCTTATCCCCTGTGCTACCTATGTAGGTGGCCTTGTGTTTACATGTCCATCATTGAGTATCATTACTTCCATTTTCTTATCCCCTGTGCTACCTATGTAGGTGGCCTTGTGTTTACATGTCCATCATTGAGTATCATTACTTCCATTTTCTTATCCCCTGTGCTACCTATGTAGGTGGCCTTGTGTTTACATGTCCATCATTGAGTATCATTACTTCCATTTTCTTATCCCCTGTGCTACCTATGTAGGTGGCCTTGTGTTTACATGTCCATCATTGAGTATCATTACTTCCATTTTCTTATCCCCTGTGCTACCTATGTAGGTGGCCTTGTGTTTACATGTCCATCATTGAGTATCATTACTTCCATTTTCTTATCCCCTGTGCTACCTATGTAGGTGGCCTTGTGTTTACATGTCCATCATTGAGTATCATTACTTCCATTTTCTTATCCCCTGTGCTACCTATGTAGGTGGCCTTGTGTTTACATGTCCATCATTGAGTATCATTACTTCCATTTTCTTATCCCCTGTGCTACCTATGTAGGTGGCCTTGTGTTTACATGTCCATCATTGAGTATCATTACTTCCATTTTCTTATCCCCTGTGCTACCTATGTAGGTGGCCTTGTGTTTACATGTCCATCATTGAGTATCATTACTTCCATTTTCTTATCCCCTGTGCTACCTATGTAGGTGGCCTTGTGTTTACATGTCCATCATTGAGTATCATTACTTCCATTTTCTTATCCCCTGTGCTACCTATGTAGGTGGCCTTGTGTTTACATGTCCATCATTGAGTATCATTACTTCCATTTTCTTATCCCCTGTGCTACCTATGTAGGTGGCCTTGTGTTTACATGTCCATCATTGAGTATCATTACTTCCATTTTCATATCCCTGTGCTACCTATGTAGGTGGCCTTGTGTTTACATGTCCATCATTGAGTATCATTACTTCCATTTTCTTATCCCCTGTGCTACCTATGTAGGTGGCCTTGTGTTTACATGTCCATCATTGAGTATCATTACTTCCATTTTCTTATCCCCTGTGCTACCTATGTAGGTGGCCTTGTGTTTACATGTCCATCATTGAGTATCATTACTTCCATTTTCTTATCCCCTGTGCTACCTATGTAGGTGGCCTTGTGTTTACATGTCCATCATTGAGTATCATTACTTCCATTTTCTTATCCCCTGTGCTACCTATGTAGGTGGCCTTGTGTTTACATGTCCATCATTGAGTATCATTACTTCCATTTTCTTATCCCCTGTGCTACCTATGTAGGTGGCCTTGTGTTTACATGTCCATCATTGAGTATCATTACTTCCATTTTCTTATCCCCTGTGCTACCTATGTAGGTGGCCTTGTGTTTACATGTCCATCATTGAGTATCATTACTTCCATTTTCTTATCCCCTGTGCTACCTATGTAGGTGGCCTTGTGTTTACATGTCCATCATTGAGTATCATTACTTCCATTTTCTTATCCCCTGTGCTACCTATGTAGGTGGCCTTGTGTTTACATGTCCATCATTGAGTATCATTACTTCCATTTTCTTATCCCCTGTGCTACCTATGTAGGTGGCCTTGTGTTTACATGTCCATCATTGAGTATCATTACTTCCATTTTCTTATCCCCTGTGCTACCTATGTAGGTGGCCTTGTGTTTACATGTCCATCATTGAGTATCATTACTTCCATTTTCTTATCCCCTGTGCTACCTATGTAGGTGGCCTTGTGTTTACATGTCCATCATTGAGTATCATTACTTCCATTTTCTTATCCCCTGTGCTACCTATGTAGGTGGCCTTGTGTTTACATGTCCATCATTGAGTATCATTACTTCCATTTTCTTATCCCCTGTGCTACCTATGTAGGTGGCCTTGTGTTTACATGTCCATCATTGAGTATCATTACTTCCATTTTCTTATCCCCTGTGCTACCTATGTAGGTGGCCTTGTGTTTACATGTCCATCATTGAGTATCATTACTTCCATTTTCTTATCCCCTGTGCTACCTATGTAGGTGGCCTTGTGTTTACATGTCCATCATTGAGTATCATTACTTCCATTTTCTTATCCCCTGTGCTACCTATGTAGGTGGCCTTGTGTTTACATGTCCATCATTGAGTATCATTACTTCCATTTTCTTATCCCCTGTGCTACCTATGTAGGTGGCCTTGTGTTTACATGTCCATCATTGAGTATCATTACTTCCATTTTCTTATCCCTGTGCTACCTATGTAGGTGGCCTTGTGTTTACATGTCCATCATTGAGTATCATTACTTCCATTTTCTTATCCCCTGTGCTACCTATGTAGGTGGCCTTGTGTTTACATGTCCATCATTGAGTATCATTACTTCCATTTTCTTATCCCCTGTGCTACCTATGTAGGTGGCCTTGTGTTTACATGTCCATCATTGAGTATCATTACTTCCATTTTCTTATCCCCTGTGCTACCTATGTAGGTGGCCTTGTGTTTACATGTCCATCATTGAGTATCATTACTTCCATTTTCTTATCCCTGTGCTACCTATGTAGGTGGCCTTGTGTTTACATGTCCATCATTGAGTATCATTACTTCCATTTTCTTATCCCCTGTGCTACCTATGTAGGTGGCCTTGTGTTTACATGTCCATCATTGAGTATCATTACTTCCATTTTCTTATCCCCTGTGCTACCTATGTAGGTGGCCTTGTGTTTACATGTCCATCATTGAGTATCATTACTTCCATTTTCTTATCCCCTGTGCTACCTATGTAGGTGGCCTTGTGTTTACATGTCCATCATTGAGTATCATTACTTCCATTTTCTTATCCCCTGTGCTACCTATGTAGGTGGCCTTGTGTTTACATGTCCATCATTGAGTATCATTACTTCCATTTTCTTATCCCCTGTGCTACCTATGTAGGTGGCCTTGTGTTTACATGTCCATCATTGAGTATCATTACTTCCATTTTCTTATCCCCTGTGCTACCTATGTAGGTGGCCTTGTGTTTACATGTCCATCATTGAGTATCATTACTTCCATTTTCTTATCCCCTGTGCTACCTATGTAGGTGGCCTTGTGTTTACATGTCCATCATTGAGTATCATTACTTCCATTTTCTTATCCCCTGTGCTACCTATGTAGGTAGCCTTGTGTTTACATGTCTGACATTGAGTATCATTACTTCCATTTTCTTATCCCCTGTGCTACCTATGTAGGTGGCCTTTTGTTTACATGTCCATCATTGAGTATCATTACTTCCATTTTCTTATCCCCTGTGCTACCTATGTAGGTGGCCTTGTGTTTACATGTCCATCACTGAGTATCATTACTTCCATTTTCTTATCTCCTGTGCTACCTATGTAGGTGGCCTTGTGCTTACATGTCCATCATTGAGTATCATTACTTCCATTTTCTTATCCCCTGTGCTACCTATGTAGGTGGCCTTCTGTTTACATGTCCATCATTGAGTATCATTACTTTCATTTTCTTATCCCCTGTGCTACCTATGTAGGTGGCCTTGTGTTTACATGTCTGGCATTGAGTATCATTACTTCCATTTTCTTATCCCCTGTGCTACCTATGTAGGTGGCCTTGTGTTTACATGTCCATCATTGAGTATCATTACTTCCATTTTCTTATCCCCTGTGCTACCTATGTAGGTGGTCTTCTGTTTACATGTCCGGCATTGAGTATCATTACTTCCATTTTCTTATCCCTTGTGCTACCTATGTAGGTGGCCTTGTGTTTACATGTCCAGCATTGAGTATTATTACTTCCATTTTCTTATCCCCTGTGCTACCTATGTAGGTGGCCTTGTGTTTACATGTCCATCATTGAGTATCATTACTTCCATTTTCTCATCCCCTGTGCTACCTATGTAGGTGGCCTTGTGTTTACATGTCCATCATTGAGTATCATTACTTCCATTTTCTTATCCCCTGTGCTACCTATGTAGGTGGCCTTGTGTTTACATGTCCGGCATTGAGTATCATTACTTCCATTTTCTTATCCCTGTGCTACCTATGTAGGTGGCCTTGTGTTTACATGTCCATCATTCAGTATCATTACTTCCATTTTCTTATCCCCTGTGCTACCTATGTAGGTGGCCTTGTGTTTACATGTCCACCATTGAGTATCATTACTTCCATTTTCTTATCCTCTGTGCTACCTATGTAGGTAGGTTTGTGTTTTCAGCCTTACCACCAGAATGCAAAGATGTGCAGACATTACACTGTTGGAATTAACACTGGTGTATAAAAACTGCAATGACAGTCATACTTTTCATGCATCAGGTATGCTGGGATATACCCACAATGGTATCATTACACTGCACTGTTAACAACATGATAATATTACTACAGTTCTATGTAGTCACCCTGTGCATCAGCACCATGCTATCCTGTTCCTGCATCAATGTTACAGATTGCAGGAGGTGGCACAGTTTCATCATATGCACAGAGTGTGTACTTGGTATACCAAACACAAAACCTTGTCCAACAGCAAAAACCAACCAAGTAAAATAAAAAGTTCCGTACTAAACAGAAAAAAAATCTTTAATTCACAGTTCCATAAAATAGAAGGAGCGCTTTTGTCTGCCCACAGCAGACTTCTTCAGAATAATAAACCTCTGGTGCCTTGGTTTTTTTATACAGTCCTAAATTATACAATTAATCAATAATTAAACCAATTAAGCCATCATTGTCTTTTAAAGGTAAAAAGGACTGGAGGTGGGGAAATTACCCTTGCCTCAAGTCCTTTATAATATGTTGAACATTTTTTATGTATGTACTTGAAACGTCCTAGATAAATACTGAAATATTAGAAATTCTACACAGCAAATTAAAAAATTAAAAAATTAAAAACATTACAATACAGGATTCTTAATCAAAAATATTAAAATGTTGTGTGAAAAAAATATATATGTTAAATTGTGTTGATGCAGTTCTTTTCACTAATTTAATAGCCATTAAATCTTCATTTTCATGACTTTCCTTGTTGTTTATTTGCTGTTAAATAACTCATAGAGCTGGTTTCAAGAACCTTTTCTCTTCTCATCAACTACCTTTTCCATATATAACCATACCTAGGTTAAAAACAATAAAATGTTCCATTAAAATTAATGTTCTTTATATTTAGTAATATTAATAATGATGTTTTTAACTTTGTTTTTAACTTGCTTTCAAAATAATGATAGTGTAAAAATACATGAAACTCGGAAGCAGAAAAATGTGGTGTTAAAACCACAAAATATGTCCAAAAACCCAGTATCTGAAAATGAAAACAGTGGCAAATAGTGACAGGGAAAAACATCCCCTAGGAAAATTGACTCACACATCCCACCGGATGGTGAGTCAGTGGGATTGGACTGTAGTTTCTATACCTAGGGTGTGTGCGACGTGTGTAAACAGACAGTAGAAATAGATGGGGTGTATGGGTAAAACAAATACAGTATAGTAAAATGTAAAAGTAGATGCATAATAGAAAAATAATAAATAAAAATGTGTAAGGGGATGTGTAGAAAAAATGTATGTTTTTCAAAATATTGTTTTTTTATATATGTTAATATATAAAAATAACAAATATTCGCGTTACAATACATTTTAAATGTTGTAATTATACCAAAGCAGCTTTATCTATTAAAATAGCTTTTATATTGATATATTCATTGAGGCCAGGAGAGTAATTAGACCTCAATCTCAATTGCCACTTTATCTCTCTTTGCAACAAAAGATTTTTAATATCCCCTCCCCTGTTATTTTCTTGAATGGAGTCCAAAATGCCAAAACAAAACCCTGCAAAACCGTCACACAGTATGGAATGTTTGTAGAGAGCACTGGTGTCTTTCTTTACTTTAATATCATTTGTGTGTTCATATATTCTCTCCCTAAGTGTTCTCTCGGTTTTGCCCACATAGAAAGAGGGGCATTTTTTACAGGTGGCCAAATAGACTAACATTCTACTACGACAATTACCTTTACAAAAAAAAACCTTACTATTCAATCCATTTTTCAAATTTATATCTTCCTTTAAGTTTATATGTACACACTGTCTACAACAACCACATCTAGTTGTTCCTTTCTTCTTGTCAACAGTGGTTGTTTCCATTTCAAACGGTCTTTTAAAATTTTTACCCGTCCTGTATGAAAACATAGATTTTTTGCCGACTGTTTCGTATATTTCCTTGTTTGTCTTAAAAATAGACCAGTTGTTTTCTAAAATTTTAGTGAAACAGTCTGAAAATCCATTGTATTCAACTAAACAGGCTCCAGAAAATTTTTTCTTGTCAGAGATGGTGTTCTCTTTAGGTACTAACTTTTGACCTAGCAATGGTTTGTATTTAGTCCCCCAACCTAGGTACACTTCCTCCAAAATTTCACCCACTATATGTTTTGGATAGCCCCTTTCTAAGAATTTCTCCATCAGAAAGGTGAATTCAAACTGTAAGTCTTTGTGTTCAGAGGTCATTCTCGCTATCCTTACCGCCTGACCCTTAATAATACTTTTCTTCTGATGAAAGGGATGCAGGCTATCAAAATGAAGATAGCTGTTGCACCAAGTATTTTTTCGAAAGATGTTAGACTTAAAGCCTTGAACTGTTTTACTAAGAGTAATGTCCAAATAATTAATGCTCTGGTTCTGTATTTCGTGAGTGAATGACAAAAAGGTAGTAGTTTCATTTATATATTTCATAAATTCCTCAAATTTACCCTTCTCGTCATCCTCCCATACAGGAAAAATGTCATCTAAAAACCTTAGGTAAATTTTTATATTATTCATGTATGTACTGGAAAAAATATACTGTTCTTCCCATCCAAGAAGCACTAGGTTGGCGTATATGGGGGCACAAGCTGCCCCCATAGCCACACCTGTCACTTGTTTGTAATGTTCCCCTTGGAATATAATGAAATTGTTATTGAGAACAACTTCAGTCAATTCTAATATTAGTCTTTTACTATCCAGTGGTAAATCAAGATATTTGTTAACACAATCCTCAAAATAGTTAAAACCCAGGTCTCTGGGTATACACGTGAATAGGTCTTTAACATCTATGGTGGCCATTTTACAGGTTACTGACCATAGATTGTCGTTAATTTTACCCAGAAAGTCCCAAGAGTCCTGGACTAAGTGTTTCTGCTTCTTAACAATTCCTTTAAGCTTTTGATCAATGTATACAGCCAGTGGGTGAGTTTTGGACTTTCTAGCTGAAACTATAGGGTGAAAAGGGGGCTTCAAAAGGTTTTTATGTATCTTGGGTGTTCCAAAAAATTGTGGAACACATGAATGTTTTTGCTTCAGAAAATAGTAAGTTTTGTCTTCAATTCTGTTTTCTATAAGATATTCTTCCAGAAGAGAATCTATTCTTCTGTAAGCTATTTGAACTTCATTATATGAAACAGTTGAATAAGTTTTCTCATCAATCAATAACTTAGTTAGAGCATCATTGTAAGCCTCCTGGTAAAAAATTACCACGCCCCCACCTTTGTCTGGCTGCATGAATCTCAAATTTACCTCTTTCCTTAGGTTTTCCAATAATATTTCCTCGTCTTTCCTTAAATTCTTTTCAATAGTACCTCCCCTTGAATATCTAAATGCTTCGTATATGTCATTGGTTACTATAGTTTCAAATGTATGAATGACCGGGTGCAAAGGTGGGTTAAAAATACTTTTTCTAGTTAATGTTGTAGGGGTTTCTGTTGTGTTTCTTTCTGTATTATTATCTTGTGTATTATCATTAAATGAATTTCTGTGATGATTCAGAACTTTCAAATTCAATTTTCTAAGATATAGTTTTAATTCTAACAATATGTTTGCTAGATCACCACAGGTAGTTTTAACAAATTTGAAACCCCTAGAAAACAATTCAAAATGAAGCTTTTCCAGCTTTAATTCTGTATAATTATGTATTTTAAAACCTTTGTATTGAAAAGTAATGCCATGGTCGTCCTGTTTAATTTCATCTATCTCACTCGCCTGTTTCGGTTTTTCCAGGCAAAACCGCTCCCACCCATTGGTTCCTGTGGTCCCGGATCTGAGGGATTTCTCTGTTTGTTTGCCAATCTCTCCGATCTCCTGGGCCCTAAAAATGTTTCAGAGGGCTCTTGAAAGGAATCCAATTCATCCATATAGTCATTTCTCCTCTCATAGGTTTTTCCCATTTCTGGTCCATCGTAAAATTCCACCCTTTTAAATCTCCCCGGTTCATTCTGATTGTAAACATGCCCTTTCTTCTTACTGGTGTAATTACCTGAATTTTTCCATGCTTTCTGAAATGGAGGGGGATAGCTTTTACCTTTCTTGTACTGTTCCCTGTCTCTAAATAATTTGCCCTGTTTTCTTGCATATACCTTATCAACTTTGGTTTCAATTCTTTTTAAAATTTTGAAATATAAACTTTCATGTTCCTCAAATAATAAATCATTCACTATCTCATTCTGAACACCATTAACTTCATCCAATAACTTGTTGTTGCACTTCGTTGTACTTAATTAGTTTTGAAATTAGAGTAAAGCCACATTCATCAAAAAAAGAATAAAAATCAATCAACACATTTTCCGTGTAATGAATACCAAATGGAAATTTGTAAAATCTGAGTCCCTGAGGGACTATTTTACTAACTAAACATTGGTGTAAATAATTATTGTCAACTTGCAAACATTTGTATTTATACAACATTTTTTCAAAATCAAACATTTTGTCTTTTAAAGAAAGTTGTTTGTGTTTAAAAACATTGTCTTTCGCTGGGTGTAACCCTTCACCATTGCTGTTCAAAGTTTTATCAAACATATAGTTTTTGTCAAGGATGTCTTTGTATCCGTTTAAATGACCATCAGTGACCTCAACAGTTTGTCGTGTTTTATAAAAATTATTAGATGCCCCTACTTCATTTGACTGGGCATTAATAGATACAGTACCTTTAGAACTAGAATGAAGAGTTTTGGATCGATGAGAATAACATCTGTTGTCCGTCGAGGGATTTGCATCCTGGCTTGAATGCGTACCTTCTCTCTCGGGTATATTCCCTTTGTTGTACAATTCCACCCCGTCTTTCCTCGTCATTCCACCATTACCCACATTGTCTGAGTGTGGAGATGACGTCACTGGATGAACGGAAGTGTTTGCCCTGACTCGGTCGCCTGCTGTGTCTCTCCTTGTGGTTTCCCCCTGCGAAAACAGTTCAATCAACTTGGTGAGATCCCCACGCAAAGTGGAGATCTCTTCTCTTAACTGAGATACTTCACGTTGCGTTTGTAAAATATTGAAACTGTTGTTGAGCTCAAGATCACAGCCAATGATGGTAGAATCATTTAAGGTTCTTTCCATGGTGAAAACACCCAACAGCTCAGCTAGACAGCTGAATTAAATAAATGTTCAGAAAACGGCACCAAACAAAATAATTTCCCAGCAACTTTCAGTACAGCTTCACGGAAAAATAAACTTGTCGAAAAAAAGTTAAGTCTCGACGCACTTCTCTGTCTGCAATAGTACGGAACACCAAACACAAAACCTTGTCCAACAGCAAAAACCAACCAAGTAAAATAAAAAGTTCCGTACTAAACAGAAAAAAAATCTTTAATTCACAGTTCCATAAAATAGAATGAGCGCTTTTGTCTGCCCACAGCAGACTTCTTCAGAATAATAAACCTCTGGTGCCTTGGTTTTTTATACAGTCCTAAATTATACAATTAATCAATAATTAAACCAATTAAGCCATCATTGTCTTTTAAAGGTAAAAAGGACTGGAGGTGGGGAAATTACCCTTGCCTCAAGTCCTTTATAATATGTTGAACATTTTTTATGTATGTACTTGAAACGTCCTAGATAAATACTGAAATATTAGAAATTCTACACAGCAAATTAAAAAATTAAAAAATTAAAAACATTACAATACAGGATTCTTAATCAAAAATATTAAAATGTTGTGTGAAAAAAATATATATGTTAAATTGTGTTGATGCAGTTCTTTTCACTAATTTAATAGCCATTAAATCTTCATTTTCATGACTGTCCTTGTTTATTTGCTGTTAAATAACTCATAGAGCTGGTTTCAAGAACCTTTTCTCTTCTCATCAACTACCTTTTCCATATATAACCATACCTAGGTTAAAAACAATAAAATGTTCCATTAAAATTAATGTTCTTTATATTTAGTAATATTAATAATGATGTTTTTAACTTTGTTTTTAACTTGCTTTCAAAATAATGATAGTGTAAAAATACATGAAACTTGGAAGCAGAAAAATGTGGTGTTAAAACCACAAAATATGTCCAAAAACCCAGTATCTGAAAATGAAAACAGTGGCAAATAGTGACAGGGAAAAACATCCCCTAGGAAAATTGACTCACACATCCCACCGGATGGTGAGTCAGTGGGATTGGACTGTAGTTTCTATACCTAGGGTGTGTGTGACATGTGTAAACAGACAGTAGAAATAGATGGGGTGTATGGGTAAAACAAATACAGTATAGTAAAATGTAAAAGTAGATGCATAATAGAAAAATAATAAATAAAAATGTGTAAGGGGATGTCTAGAAAAAATGTATGTTTTTCAAAATATTGTTTTGTTATATATGTTAATATATAAAAATAACAAATATTCGCGTTACAATACATTTTAAATGTTGTAATTATACCAAAGCAGCTTTATCTATTAAAATAGCTTTTATATTGATATATTCATTGAGGCCAGGAGAGTAATTAGACCTCAATCTCAATTGCCGCTTTATCTCTCTTTGCAACAAAAGATTTTTAATATCCCCTCCCCTGTTATTTTCTTGAATGGAGTCCAAAATGCCAAAACAAAACCCTGCAAAACCGTCACACAGTATGGAATGTTTGTAGAGAGCACTGGTGTCTTTCTTTACTTTAATATCATTTGTGTGTTCATATATTCTCTCCCTAAGTGTTCTCTCGGTTTTGCCCACATAGAAAGAGGGGCATTTTTTACAGGTGGCCAAATAGACTAACATTCTACTACGACAATTACCTTTACGAAAAAAAACCTTACTATTCAATCCATTTTTCAAATTTATATCTTCCTTTAAGTTTATATGTACACACTGTCTACAACAACCACATCTAGTTGTTCCTTTCTTCTTGTCAACAGTGGTTGTTTCCATTTCAAACAGTCTTTTAAAATTTTTACCCGTCCTGTATGAAAACATAGACTTTTTGCCGACTGTTTCGTATATTTCCTTGTTTGTCTTAAAAATAGACCAGTTGTTTTCTAAAATTTTAGTGAAACAGTCTGAAAATCCGTTGTATTCAACTAAACAGGCTCCAGAAAAATTTTTCTTGTCAGAGATGGTGTTCTCTTTAGGTACCAACTTTTGACCTAGCAATGGTTTGTATTTAGTCCCCCAACCTAGGTACACTTCCTCCAAAATTTCACCCACTATATGTTTTGGATAGTCCCTTTCTAAGAATTTCTCCATCAGAAAGGCGAATTCAAACTGTAAGTCTTTGTGTTCAGAGGTCATTCTCGCTATCCTTACCGCCTGACCCTTAATAATACTTTTCTTCTGATGAAAGGGATGCAGGCTATCAAAATGAAGATAGCTGTTGCACCAAGTATTTTTTCGAAAGATGTTAGACTTAAAGCCTTGAACTGTTTTACTAAGAGTAATGTCCAAATAATTAATGCTCTGGTTCTGTATTTCGTGAGTGAATGACAAAAAGGTAGTAGTTTCATTTATATATTTCATAAATTCCTCAAATTTACCCTTCTCGTCATCCTCCCATACAGGAAAAATGTCATCTAAAAACCTTAGGTAAATTTTTATATTATTCATGTATGTACTGGAAAAAATATGCTGTTCTTCCCATCCAAGAAGCACTAGGTTGGCGTATATGGGGGCATAAGCTGCCCCCATAGCCACACCTGTCACTTGTTTGTAATGTTCCCCTTGGAATATAATGAAATTGTTATCGAGAGCAACTTCAGTCAATTCTAATATTAGTCTTTTACTATCCAGTGGTAAATCAAGATATTTGTTAACACAATCCTCAAAATAGTTAAAACCCAGGTCTCTGGGTATACACGTGAATAGGTCTTTAACATCTATGGTGGCCATTTTACAGGTTTCTGACCATAGATTGTCGTTAATTTTACCCAGAAAGTCCCAAGAGTCCTGGACTAAGTGTTTCTGCTTCTTAACAATTCCTTTAAGCTTTTGATCAATGTATACAGCCAGTGGGTGAGTTTTGGACTTTCTAGCTGAAACTATAGGGCGAAAAGGGGGCTTCAAAAGGTTTTTATGTATCTTGGGTGTTCCAAAAAATTGTGGAACACATGAATGTTTTTGCTTCAGAAAATAGTAAGTTTTGTCTTCAGTTCTGTTTTCTATAAGATATTCTTCCAGAAGAGAATCTATTCTTCTGTAAGCTATTTGAACTTCATTATATGAAACAGTTGAATAAGTTTTCTCATCAATCAATAACTTAGTTAGAGCATCATTGTAAGCCTCCTGGTAAAACATTACCACGCCCCCACCTTTGTCTGGCTGCATGAATCTCAAATTTACCTCTTTCCTTAGGTTTTCCAATAATATTTCCTCGTCTTTCCTTAAATTCTTTTCAATAGTACCTCCCCTTGAATATCTAAATGCTTCGTATATGTCATTGGTTACTATAGTTTCAAATGTATGAATGACCGGGTGCAAAGGTGGGTTAAAAATACTTTTTCTAGTTAATGTTGTAGGGGTTTCTGTTGTGTTTCTTTCTGTATTATTATCTTGTGTATTATCATTAAATGAATTTCTGTGATGATTCAGAACTTTCAAATTCAATTTTCTAAGATATAGTTTTAATTCTAACAATATGTTTGCTAGATCACCACAGGTAGTTTTAACAAATTTGAAACCCCTAGAAAACAATTCAAAATGAAGCTTTTCCAGCTTTAATTCTGTATAATTATGTATTTTAAAACCTTTGTATTGAAAAGTAATGCCATGGTCGTCCTGTTTAATTTCATCTATCTCACTCGCCTGTTTCGGTTTTTACAGGCAAAGCCGCTCCCACCCATTGGTTCCTGTGGTCCCGGATCTGAGGGATTTCTCTGTTTGTTTGCCAATCTCTCCGATCTCCTGGGCCCTAAAAAAGTTTCAGAGGGCTCTTGAAAGGAATCCAATTCATCCATATAGTCATTTCTCCTCTCATAGGTTTTTCCCATTTCTGGTCCATCGTAAAATTCCACCCTTTTAAATCTCCCGGGTTCATTCTGATTGTAAACATGCCCTTCCTTCTTACTGGTGTAATTACCTGAATTTTTCCATGCTTTCTGAAATGGAGGGGGATAGCTTTTACCTTTCTTGTACTGTTCCCTGTCTCTAAATAATTTGCCCTGTTTTCTTGCATATACCTTATCAACTTTGGTTTCAATTCTTTTTAAAATTTTGAAATATAAACTTTCATGTTCCTCAAATAATAAATCATTCACTATCTCATTCTGAACACCATTAACTTCATCCAATAACTTGTTAAGTTGCACTTCCTTGTACTTAATTAGTTTTGAAATTAGAGTAAAGCCACATTCATCAAAAAAAGAATAAAAATCAATCAACACATTTTCCGTGTAATGAATACCAAATGGAAATTTGTAAAATCTGAGTCCCTGAGGGACTATTTTACTAACTAAACATTGGTGTAAATAATTATTGTCAACTTGCAAACATTTGTATTTATACAACATTTTTTCAAAATCAAACATTTTGTCTTTTAAAGAAAGTTCTTTGTGTTTAAAAACGTTGTCTTTCGCTGGGTGTAACCCTTCACCATTGCTGTTCAAAGTTTTATCAAACATATAGTTTTTGTCAAGGATGTCTTTGTATCCGTTTAAATGACCATCAGTGACCTCAACAGTTTGTCGTGTTTTATAAAAATTATTAGATGCCCCTACTTCATTTGACTGGGCATTAATAGATACAGTACCTTTAGAACTAGAATGAAGAGTTTTGGATCGATGAGAATAACATCTGTTGTCCGTCGAGGGATTTGCATCCTGGCTTGAATGCGTACCTTCTCTCTCGGGTATATTCCCTTTGTTGTACAATTCCACCCCGTCTTTCCTCGTCGTTCCACCATTACCCACATTGTCTGAGCATGGAGATGACGTCACTGGATGAACGGAAGTGTTTGCCCCGACTCGGTCGCCTGCTGTGTCTCTCCTTGTGGTTTCCCCCTGCGAAAACAGTTCAATCAACTTGGTGAGATCCCCACGCAAAGTGGAGATCTCTTCTCTTAACTGAGATACTTCACGTTGCGTTTGTAAAATATTGAAACTGTTGTTGAGCTCAAGATCACAGCCAATGATGGTAAAATCATTTAAGGTTCTTTCCATGGTGAAAACACCCAACAGCTCAGCTAGACAGCTGAATTAAATAAATGTTCGGAAAAAGGCACCAAACGAAATAATTTCCCAGCAACTTTCAGTACAGCTTCACGGAAAAATAAACTTGTCGAAAAAAAGTTAAGTCTCGACGCACTTACACGTACTTTACATGTCCACCATTGAGTATCATTACTTCCATTTTCTTATCCTCTGTGGTACCTATGTAGGTGGGTTTGTGTTTTCAGCCTTACCACCAGAATGCAAAGATGTGCAGACATTACACTGTTGGAATTAACACTGGTGTATAAAAACTACAATGACAGTCATACTTTTAATGCATCAGGTATGCTGGGATATACCCACAATGGTATCATTACACTGCACTGTTAACAACATGATAATATTACTACAGTTCTATGTAGTCACCCTGTGCATCAGCACCATGCTATCCTGTTCCTGCATCAATGTTACAGATTGCAGGAGGTGGCACAGTTTCATCATATGCACAGAGTGTGTACTTGGTATGCCAGAGTCTGCCATTGACACATCCAATCGACATGTATGTGTGTGTGTGTTAGTGAGGGACAACAGTACAACATGGGGCAATGTTGATGCAGTGTGTGTGTGTGTGTATGTGTTAGCCCTAGGTGTTAGCATTATGCACGTGTGTATGCATGCACACAGTTCCACCTCATGGCTGCCATATACGGGTGTTTGTGGACAGCCACAGACTGTACCTGCCAGGTCATACAGATCACTGTCTCTGGCCACGAACACGGTACCTGTGCCTGGCAGGGGTGCTACGGACAGTATCAGGTACTAAGCCAGACTGGGTACTGTCATCAGAAGCAGTTGATTGATGACTGGACACATGTCCCTGCTGGGACTGTCCAGAGCCATGTGCACATGGTCTTCTAGCGTGGTCTGATGACAGCACAGACCCAGCATTGCTGGGGCTGGCACTGGCACTATGGGAGCAGCTGCGGGTTTGTTGTCGTCCACGACAACTGCCAGCTGCTGATGTTGCTGGCATACGTCCACGTCGATGCCTCAACCATCCTGCATTGCCCTGGCTCATGGACATGTAGTTGTGGAACAGATCTAATGTGTCCCCCCAACGTCTGTCAATGACCTGGCCGACAGTACGGATGGCAGCCGCTACATCACGCATAGTGTCATTCATAGCAGTGCTATGTGCTCTAAGCTCCCTCAGTCCCTGTCTGGTGTACCGTTCCATACGTGCCTGTGCCTGTATTACAGCCCGGAACATAGCTGAGGTTGAAAGACCTCTGTGGGCACGTCTGACAGGGGCAGTACGACCACGGATGATCCCACAAGAACCCTTGGACATCTGCCCATGTGGTACCATGTCAGGACTCTGGCCATGGCTGCTGTGAGGGGATGCATGTGCCACTGATACCACATTACCTTAGTCAATGCCCACTGTATGCTGTCCCTCAGCTAAGGACATTGGTGACAATGGATGTATCGGCAGGATGACTGTGCGCATTGATGGGGTTGACTGCTGTGTACTGTCGATTGGCTGACCAACAACAGACACTGTCACACCTCCCTGTGCCATTACACATGTGTCATCATTATCACTATCCCCAGCAGTGGCTTCAGGTTCCCTGCTGCACGCCAAAAGATCAACATCAGAACCTGTGAGAGGAAGACAGGAAACACATTTTACAATGTGTACACAATGTTACCACAGATGCACATGGGCACATGCACACATGCACATGGGCACATGCACACATGCACATGGGCACACGCACACATGCACATGGGCACATGCACACATGCACATGGGCACATGCATACATGCACAGGTGCACACATGCACACTCCTCAGTACATGAGATACAAACACACACACACACCTGCAATCCAACACATACACAATACTGTTTGACGGTATTATTACTATTATTATCATTAGTATTAATAGTATTGTTATTACACACTCACCAGCATGGATTGGCTGCCTTGCTGTTACTCCAGAGGGACCTGCACAAATAACACAGTTATTGTCCGAGGGCACAACTGTGCCATTGATACTGTGAGTATGATACAGTACAGTAGTACAACAGCTGGCTTTCACAGGTGTACTGATGATATTCAGAATATCAATCTTGCACAAGAATTTCCAGGATAACAGCTACACACACAGTACACATCTCACACATGCATAAACTACCAGTGCAGACAACACTCAACACTCCATGTCCACATGCTGGGTGGCTCCAGCCTCCATCATGACACATGTCTGTGGATGTTGTTGTTGTTGGCCTGGAGCCACAACACTTAGGAGGAGCCCTTCCAGTCTGGTGAGGGGGGGTGGATAGGTACCCCACCACCTGTGGCAAGCTGTTGCCTGTGGATATCAGATGCATGCTGATGGACATTTCTAATTAAATCACTGCAGTGATGGCGTACCTGCTCATATGTCCGGTTATGCATGCCTATGTCATTTACCCGACGGACAAGGTCTTGCCACAGTGCAGCCCTCTCCTGCTGGTTCTGGCTGGTCCGGGAAAAAAGTATGGAGAAATCCTGCACCAGGCTCTGGTGTATCTCCTCATCCTCTGCAGATGAATAACAGGGGTTGCACTGATGCACCATCACCCTGGAAGGAAAAGAAAAATATGTGAGAAAGTAATATGGCACACATAATACTCTACTGTACTGATATCACTGAACTCCCATATATAGCATCTGTTTGTCTATCAGGGAATACACATGTAAATTAACACATATCAGTGCTCAGCCGATAACTGTGTGACAGTGCCTGCCACACTCCATACAACAAACTAGTATACACCAGCACTCGGCACACTGTTTGAGGTCCAATGCGTAACCTCACACTGGGGGTATGTATCAAGCTAATGGATGGGGAATATTGTCATCCCATGCAATGCATGCAATGCACAGTTACAATTTCAATGGTAATCCACCCTAGTCTTTGCTGCCATACCCCTACCTACACCGCAGTCATATACAGGGAACTGCAGCACAACATATGGCAATGTAATATGTTTGTATCCCAATAACTGACACATCTTTCTCTGGCCTCACACTGAGGACAAACACTACCATGACCGACACAAAATCATGCTGAGCAATCACACCATTACAGACCTTGCACACAGTCAGTGGCACACTCATTCCACCTCACATAGTTGGTATTGCAATGACTACATGTGTGTGTGCATTGTGTCATAGGTAGGTACTATGCTATTGGCCCTGGGCCTACGGCAGCACAGTGTTATGCTACCCTGCCCCTTGGGACACATGTAATGTGACTGTACTTGCTCCTGTCACACAGTTCCACAGAGGTGACTCATACAGCATATTACCAATCTGCATAACATTCATCAGGGGTATGTCTGACATCTACTAATAAGGAGCCTTGTTGTTAATGCTGGGTGGTTTAGTCCAGGGTATGGCTTATTTGTGGATAGGAACCTGTACCTCCAGCATGTGCTCTTTACTGCAGTGACAAGGAGGAGGGCCATAGGTCATTTAGGCTGGACAGATTGTGAGGTGTTACCATGGCGGTTGGACAACTGGTATGGGTGTGACATAACTGTGTATATCCAGCAGTGGTAACCTCTGTGTAGGTAGTATGAAAGGCACTCTATCTGTGGTTTTGTCAGTCACTCTGCATAGGAAATGTGTTTGAGGGCATTATTACTCTTTGTTAGGTATGTCTGTGTCCTTTTCCCTTGCTGTACTTGTCATGGGAGGTACACACTGTGTAGGACATTGTGAGGTGTAGAGGGGTACAGTGACCTAAATTTCCCTAGCTGACACACCATTTGTGATGACACGTACCATGTACAGGGATTACAAGACTAGTGTGCCACTGTGAATATCAAAGGGGAGGCTATTGTACACTTGTTTCCCATGTTCCCTTCTGACACCTCCAGTAGTAGGCAGGCAACCACCTATGTGGTAGTTAGTGGTTAAAGTGTTTTGGAATGGGGTATGGTACTCCAGTATCCACACTGGTGTTCAGTCCATGCCTTTGTCACCAGGCACCTGTTGCAATACATCTGCCCACATGTGCCTCTCTCAGTCTATATAAATATATATATATATATATATATATATATAGAGAGAGAGAGAGAGAGAGAGAGAGAGATATTCATATACATACATATCTATAGACATTCATATATGTCTGTATATGTGCATGTATCTATAGATATCTATATATGTATGTGTCTGTTACATATATATGTATATACATATTCTATCTATCTATCTATATATGTCTATCTATTTATACATACCTCTCTATCTATGTATATATATATATATATATATATATATATATATATATATATATATATATACATATACATATACATATATTTATATATACACATACACATACACACACTAACATACTTCTAAACATCCATTGCTGTAAAACCTACATTGTGCATTGTACGTTGTACTACAACCTACATTGATATGTGCACATAGCAACCTTCAACTACATATGTATGTCCAGCCTTCACTAACAGTTGCAGTATGTCCCTTGCCCTATGCACATCTTTATATACATATAGATACAGACTGCTAACACATATGGAGGGTTCACAGTATGTAGATTATTAGATTATGTAGTTTACATTACCTTTGTTTCTGACAGCTTTTTTGGATGGCTTGCTGCTGGATGGCTTCCTGCTGGCTGGGTGGCTTGCTGCTGGCTGGCTGTCTTGCTTGCTGCTGGCTGGCTGGCTTGCTGCTGGCTGTCTTGCTGCTGGATGGCTGCTGGATGGCTGGCTGGCTTGCTGCTGGCTGGCTGGCTTGCTGCTGGCTGGCTTGCTGCTGGATGGCTGCTGGCTGGCTGGCTTGCTGCTGGCTGGCTGGCTTGCTGCAGGCTGGCTGCTGACTGGCTTGCTGCTGGCTGGCTTGCTGCTGTCTTGATGGCTTTTTTTTTTTTGGTCTCTCTCTCTCTCTCTCTCTCTCTCCCTCCAGCTGCTGCAATGATATTATTGCATGTGTAGACTGGGGTTACAGGCTGCTTCTGTAGGTATCTGCACATGTGCATGTGATGGCCTCTGCACCAATTGTTGGCCAGCATTTACTAATTGCATGCAGCCTGCTGTGTGGTAATTGCAGTTCTCACTGTGATTTCAGGACAGTGCAATAAAATGTTAGGTTAGGTAGGTGTAGGCCTTTCAGTTTTTCAAGGTGGGGACCATGCTGGTTTGCTGTGGACACTGCTGTGTGAGTCAAAAGGTTGGTATGTCTCTCATATCTAAGGCTGTGTTGTAGCCACTGAAATGCATGTCGTACTGAAACCTGACTGTTGCTTCTTCCAGTTCATTCTTCTCAGTTTGTATGTTAACTCACACCTAATAATGCTAATACTGTTTACATGGGAGTATGTACTTTCCTGTGGGACTTATGGATTAACTGGTATACAACAGTAGCGCTTGCAATTTCTTGCTATTGCTTCACTATTTACCCTTTACATTCACTCCTTGAAGGCCTGCTATTTGTCTTTACTGGAATGTGTTGCTATGACTTTCCTATTTTCCATTTACATTCACTCCTTGTAATGCATGATATATTTCTTTCAGCAGCAATTTCTTATATGTTTGGTGGCACTGCATGCAGTCTGGTGAAGCCAAGGTGTGGGGTTTGACACTTACAAGGGTATCTTATTTTGATGCTGAGCAGTAGTGGGGCCTTGTACTTTGTCCTAACAGTTATAAATATCAGGCACATGCATTGCTTGTTAACTACTATACTGTCCTTAGTTTGTTAGATGGCTACATCCTTTGATATTTCTGGGTTGTACTCCTACATGAGGGTGTGCTTGTGGAAGCAATTCTACAGCTATTCACAGAGTGTGTAACAGCGGACAGGCTGATATGCCTGTGTGTTTCTGACACTTGCAGGCCTCAGATACTCTCAGGTATATATTTGAGCAGCCTCAGGGAATGGTACATATCAGTGGGATACACCTGTGATATATTTCAGATATTCTGCAGTTGTGACTGTGGGGTATTTTGAGCATATGTATTACTACACCATTTCTGACATGCAAGTAGTGTCTACTTTAACTTATTGACAGTTACCATTACGTGGGATTCCCCACCTTTCTGCCTACTGTTAGTACATTTCACAGGGAGTCAGTGGGGCACAGTTAACATTTGTTTGCAAATCAGGGACATCCCTGTAAATCAGTCACAGTTGGGAGGTCTGGCCTCTTACCTATTCAAATATGGCGGTGTTTATCCTGCTCTGATACTCTGTGGGGTTTGCAAGGTGCTACTTTAACATTATTACCTACTAGCATGACTGTTTCTCTTATCACACTAATGTAATGCAATTCCATAAGAATTTGTGTAATAGCCTTCCTATATTCCCTTTACATTCAGTCCTTCTATTTCATGATATATTGCTTTCAGCACAAAGTTGCTGTATATCAGTCATGGCTTAGGGGTAAGTCATGCAGACTAGTGTTTCCAAGGTCCTGGGTTCAAGACTGACAGGGGAATTTTATTTTTCTGCTGAGCGGACTACAGGCCTTGTCATTCAGAGTGACTAAGGCACTTTTAAGCAGTTGTAAGCGGGTTTGTGCTGGTTTGCGCGGTGCTCATACATACATGCAGGAAGGATGTAGGGAAGGCCCATAGCTGCCCATTTCTTTATCAGCAACAGCTGTGCATATGTCTGTAATTTGGTGTGAAATTTGAAACCTTCCACCCCTGAGAGAGGGGTGAGGACAACAAAATATGTTGTACAGCCAATTTTAATTATCAGTTGACATGTCCAGCAGACATGTCTACAAAATGGGCAGCTATGTATGGGGCGTAATATTTTTGTGGGAACAGAGTGCCCTTTTTTTTATTTTTTTTCAGGTGAGAGCGGAATGTGAGGTACAGGAAGTAGGTATATTTGGGGAGGTAGGTTGGGGAGGTTAACAGACAAGACAAACAAGACGCATATAGGGGTGGAGTATGACACATGTGGGGGGAAACACAATTGACGGGGATGGATGTTTGGATATCGCGAGCCCATGAGCCCACAGATGGCAACAGTGGAACTGAGATCCCCATCCATGGGCAGTTACCACTGCGCCTTCACTGCCCAGGATGGGGCTGTGCTGGGGGCTGTATAGGATGGGCAGGCACACCCATGAGTTGCACCACCCATGCCTCAAGCTGACGTAGGGGTTCAAGCACAGAATGCCTTATCTCGCTACGCACCACAGACTGGACACTTTGGAGGGTGAGTGGACGTTCTCCTCTGGCCACGCTTGCAGAGGTGGGACAAGCCCCATCCCCTGCAGCGCTTCCACCCTAAGGTGGCACAGGGCCACCGGAGGAGGTTCCGGCCTGGGCACTAGTGCCAGGTGCACTCGCCAGCTGAGGTGGGAGAGGTGGGTCCGCTGGAACCCGCCTTCCCTCTTGTCCTATGTTTAACAGTATTTTATGACATTTTGGGTTAGTAACAAACAACACCATTCAAAATTAGTTGTAACAACATGCATCAGTATTCCCATTAACCAAACACCCATGAATTCCAAACATTGAACAGCAAGCATAACACATGCATATTTAGAACAACAGTACACAATCCAACAGCATGCAGGTTTGATTGATGCAACAGGCCATCAGGTTTGGATATGTGAACAGGGCACATGCATCAACATACATGCAGATATGTATGAACCAACAGGACAAATGTCCATGGGAATTAATTGTGAATACACATACCCAGTTTGGTGTGGAATAGCATTATTTGTGAAATAGGGTAGGGTGAAGAAATATTACATTAACAACTTAAACTACACCTATACATATGCTGTACATTTCTAGTAGCTGCAGATATATATATACCCTACATGTCTTAGTACAGTTTCCTATATGTAACCTTAGGAATGCTACATTAATATACATTCCATTTTTATTCATACATGTTCATATGTGGCTGTGTTCAGGTACAGCATCCTGCTACATTTGATTTATATGGCTCTAGACAACTATGGATGTTCAGTATTTCAAACAACCATACTATCTCCATATTGCAAGGGTACAGCAACATATCCAAATTGTGGAACAGACACATTCCAGGTTCAGTACTTTCGTAAACCCATTTCACTCTTTGGTTGTGGCTGTCTCATTCATCTCATAATGTACTGACTGCAGTATAACTTTATTCCAGACTTATTACAGCTTTCTTGGTCGATTCATACCTCTTTCTCACACTCTCACTTGTTTTATTTTTACAATTCATGATGGTACTGAATTATAGGCGTTATTAACATTTCTTACTTGTTACAACAATCCTTTCCAACAGACTCACTTATTTCATATGGCAGATTTTAAAAGGGGATGTATTTGACACATCTCTATCCTCTGTAGATTGTTCACCAGTCATTTTCAGGCTGAAGCAGTTATCTGATATTACAATACAGGTGAAAAATCTCTATTTCACACTTGTTTAATGTTTATTTCTGGATTACAGACTGCATCACTTATCTAATCATACAGTACTAGTAGAATATTTCTTCTAGGCTTATTTGAACTTTATTAATATGTGACAACACTGAACTCTTTTACAAGCTGTCTCACTTATATTCTATAACAATACCAGCAAAATAATTACTAACCTGCCTGGTGGTGCAACCGCACCAGCCTATCAGCATAGGCTCGCCGATTCATATAACGGACACCTGCAGCTGTGATATAAATGAAGTAATATTGGAACATACAGCTCCATAATATAGGCTAAGATAACTTCTTACATACTTAATTACATGGATACTTACTCAGTAGTGGGGCGTTGGGCATTTGCCGGGCCTCCTGGATCCAACGGTTCAGTTGGTCCTGCTTACGTCTCTTCAGGTCCGCATGGTGGTGACGGACCTGTTCACCAGTCCTTAGTATGCCTGTGGCACTGGTGAGATCATGTGCCAACTGGTTCCATGCCTCTGCCTTGTATGCACCCCAGTGAACCAGGCCCTGCATGAGTTGAGCCTCATGATAGTGGACTAGGAGCCAAACCATATATTTGGACTCCTCAACACCCCACCTCTCTGCTTGGAAGCGACTGTCCTCTCCTACACCTGCCATCCTGACTGCAAATGGGTTCCACAATCAGTTATGCAATGTATTCCCGCCTATGGGGCTTATATATGCCGGTTTTCCCCCACTTATCTGTGATTGGCCATTTTGGACATGTATCAGCTTATAAAAACCTGCTTTGTCATGCTTCTATTTCCATTCATTCCTATATATATGCTAATACTGCATTTCTCAGTACAACTGTCATGGCTTAGTGGTTTAGTACTTTGACTATGGTGCACAGTATCCTGGATTCGAGCCTGGCCATTGCTTTTTTATTTTACTACTGTCTAGACAGGCTAGGAGGTGTGTCTGTGTAAAGGCAGTTTTGATACAGCTTGCTCAACGTTGCCCGTCGGTAAGCCAGTTGGCGCACTGCGCAGCTCCGCGCAAACAGCTTACACTGGGTATCATGTTATTTGGCTATGAGCACGCATATTATGTTGTGTGAAGTGTTGCTCAGCTACGGGCACCCATTTTAAGAGTGTTAAAGCACTGCTCAACTCCGGGTGCTCATATTACACCTGTTAAAATGCTGCTCACCTGCTAGCAGTCATACTCATCTTGTTAGAGTGCTGCTCAGCTATGGGCACTTATAACATTTTTTTTTTATTTTATTGTCTCGGTTTTCTTCAAAAATATATGGCCCATTTCATTACATTTTACTTAAATTATAGTTATATATATATATATATATATATATATATATATATATATATATATATATACATATACATATATGTCAGTGGATTGTTTCTTGCTTATTTAACTAAAATAGAAAATGATGTTGTGGGGGCACGAACCGTGACTACCTCCTCTTTGGCCAACGTCTCTACCGCTATGCTATCGCTACTTGGCTTAATTTGCATATTTAGATCTTGTATGCTTTTCAATGACTGCTAACTGTGGCTGAGCGGAGGGCATACCCGCGCAACCGAGCGCAACTACGGGCAAACATTTTTGAAATTATAAAAAAAAAATTAAACTGTTATTTTTACGTTTTACATTTCAGTTGGGTTTATAGTCTGTGGGGGCATGTGTGGTGTTGTGTTTCTTGACATTTCCGCGGACTCGCTTGTGGGAGTTTACTTTCAGGAATCTGACTCTTCTGGGGGTGTGTCCCTTTGCAGAACTCGCCATTTGGACATTCCCCCTACTTTCCTACATGGACCGTGTTAGCCTAGGATGTGATTCAGTATGCCCTCATGCATATGCATGGCATGCTGACGTCATACCATTTAACTGCAGCCTCCGTGTAAGACATGTTAACTCTTACATGGAGGTTTCGTGAATCCTGCCCTATGACCCCCACACCCCCCAATGTGGGGGGATGTGCACCCCCCCTTACTTTACATTTTAACTCCAGGATTGCACTACAGTGGGGAAAAGTCCATATATAACTTTCAACAAAATAAGTTTCAGTGAAATGAGCTTTCAGTCAAGTGTGCTTAGGAAAGTGCCTTTCGACCAAATGTGTATTTGATGAAAAGTAATAGACACATATATATATATATATGTGTGTATATATATATATATATATATATATATATATATATATATATATATATATTATTTTTAGCAATAACATTTTGCTCTGGATTATAAACATTAACTATAAAGTATATAAATATCTGTCAGCACAGATGATTAAAACATAAGTTGTCGACTAACTGGTTCCTGTAATCCAGGATTTCATTGTTCATCCTCTGTTTGCCCACTGTGTGTCAAGTCACTTAAGCAGGTAATGTTCCCAGATCATATCTGAAAAGGGCACTTGTGCCCAATGAATCTACCGGTCTAAAGAAACAAAAACAACAAGGAGAAGAAGAAGATGTACCAGGGAGAAAAAAGCTGCCGCAGAGCGCCGGATAGGATACGTGCAGAGCGCATCTCCTATACTTTGTCAGGAATACAGATTCCTGTGGGAAAAAATCCCTTCAATTATGCTAGAACATGCCATTTAGGATGGCTGTAGGATGCCCTGTACTAAATGTAAGCTGCAGTAAAAGGATAACACGATCAAGTAAGCAATAACTTTCTCTGATGTTGCTTTTTTCCCCAAACATCTTTATTAAATTTCCACATATAACAAAGGTAATCTTACATTTATGAAAATGAAAAACATACAAAATGATATCACTTTAGTTGCAAACAGTTTACATCACCGACACCACTGAAACAACTGTAGTGATAAGCATTATACATCACTTATAAACTATCCAGTCATTGTCAGTTTAGCATTACTTGGCTCATTCAAATCCTGCCTCTAAAACCTCATCCCTGCTCTGCATATATTGTTCCCTCAATTCCCATTCTCCTATGTAGTTTGGTACTTCCATTTTCTAAAGATCCCAATTCCAGTTGTTTTTTCTTTATTACTATATTCACTACTTCTAGTAAACTTGGTCTAGACTTTGATTTCCATTTTCTAGTAATAATTCGACTGAGTAAGGCTTTACTATGTCTAGAAAATTCCAGTTCTGTAGCATAGCTCAAAAAAATCATCTCCCCAGTCAGTCCAATCTGCTCACCCAGCATCTCCGAAAGAGCAGTCTTCAGGGAGTCCCAAAAGTCTGCCAGCTCATTACACTTCCAAAGATATGTTCCCAGCTACTTCTTTCTTATCTGTCACACCTCCAACATTTGCTGTCCACCTGAGGAAAAATTCTTACCTCTGTAAACACTTCCAGGCAAAGATCCTAAATATTCTAGACTTTGTTGCATATTTGGGGGATATACAGATATCCCTCCATTGTTTCTTTGTGAATTGCTTATACTGTCTCTCTTCCCAATCCTTTCTTAGTTCCCCTGATTGATTCTTATAATTATCATGCAATATTTTATCTGCTTTACTAATTATTCCTTTTTTAATGGCAGCTTCTGTTTTAGATTCTGTTAAATACTTTCTCTATCAAAGTTGAGGAAAACATCTCTGTTGGAGAGCAGAAAGACAGTCTTTTGCATATTTCTTAGGAGGCAGACAACCCAATACTCTCACTTAAGTTTTATCAACTAAATGGTGACCATAAATGCAGGAAAATACTAAAATTCCTTTGTGCAAAATGTTGCTTCATTTCATATAATTTGATGAAATGTCATTCATTACATCAGAAGTCAGAAAAAGGTCGTGTAACATCACAAAATGAATATTAAATTGAATATTCTGTATAAAATTTGAATGGTATCTGAGATCTACCATAGGTACCATCTAGACATTTACACTGCTGTATGGACTGAGGTTTACCCCATTTCCTATCTTTTAAAGCTTCAGACATCTCTATTTTTATTGATTTTGGTTGTTTATAGGTAATTACTAAGCTAATGAGGGGATCGTTTTAAGCCTATCCATGCTTCCCCGTCCAGAGAATCAAACCCTGCACCTTGTGTCTGCAATGTAAGCATCTTAACCATTACATTCACCTCCAACCCTAAAACTGGAACTCAGCTCACTGGATTCAAAGTGCAGAGTGCTAACTGTTTCATCATGGAACCAGATGGTAAAATGCTTATGTGGATTTTTAACCATCACACAGCTTGCCACTCTACTGTTCTGGTGATTTACCAGTTGAAGTACTCTGCACAATAATGAAGGTGGAAAGATTCAAACCATGTACCTTTGACACAAGGTAGCAGCTCAATAACAAGTCAAAGAATCAGTCCTCTGGGCTAACAACTAGATGTCCTCTTTGTTAATTACACATAATTGTTTTACTTTGTGCATTTATGGTAGTGGTCATACTAATGCAGGTAAATTTGGTTTGCATCAGATGCTTAGCATTTTCTCTTCAAATTACCTTTATATATTAGCCCTGTCAAATAAATTACTTGTTGTAGCTAGTTGTTTCTGGTACCGCTTCATTTTTGTTTAAAGTGTGTTTTAACATTACAGAGACAGCTCCACATTGAAATCTTGGCACTCGAAATGCTGAATATCAGCAAGCCTCCCCACCCCCCAAAACCCTACCCAAAACCCAGGAAAAGAGCAAATCTCAAAGATTGCTTTTCTCCTTCAAACTTTTTTTTGGGGGGGGGGGTTGCCCCCAACTTATGGATACCAACTCTGAAACCACTATACCCTGGAGAAAAAGGACTATCCCAAGAAACATCTATTCCTGACAATATATATAAGTCCATTTTTCGGCCATTCTCTGTGTTTTGGGACTTGCTCTAGCATGTTTTGACATTTTAAATGGTTACCTAAGAAGACTGGGATTGTAGTTCTAGGAGAAGTAGAAAGGTAGCTTGGTTTGTCCAAGCTGGGAAACACACAGGGTGGCTTAAAGTGAGAACTAGTTATTGTAACTAGTTGTTTGATTTGTTTCTGGCACTCTTTTCACTTTTGGCTAACTAAGTTGTGTTTTTACTTAAAAAAAAATGGGGCTACAATTTGAGTGGTGGTGGAAGGCTAGCCTGGTCTGTCCAATTTGGGAAACAGGGAGGCTTAAAGTGAGGTTATTACATTGCCCAGAGGGGCTTTCAGGTTGATTCAGTCACTTTTCTTTGAGTCAATAAATGTGGCCTATTTGCCCTGGTGTTGACTCATTTCCACAGAGTTTAAATGCTTGGCATCCTTTTTTGTGTGTTCTCAGAGTGTTTGCCTTGCATCTGGTGCTAACCAGACTAAGGTAAGTATTTTAAATGGAAATTGTATATTTTCTCTAAGCTATTTCTGAAGACTCCAACCCAAAACCATATTCATGGGTGAATTTAATTACCACACTATTAACTGGGAATCCTATATGACACTAAACATACAGGCACAGAGATTCCTGGATTTTGTAAACACAAACTCCCTGGAACAGATAGTCAATACACCAGCAAGGGGTGCAACCTAAAAATAAAACCTGGACCCCCAGCTAAACCTGGAATATTCAGGAACTACTTTAAGGCTAACCTCCTGCTATTAACTGATAATCTGGCAAAATTTCAAGCCCCCATACACCCTGGGAATACTGCTGCCTATGCAGAACTGTTCACAGAAACCCTGTACAGGGATGTTAATAGCTGCATAGAGGCAGCTGTACCCACCAGGAGGAAGTACAGACAAACACAAAAAACAAGCCACCCTGGTAGAATCACAACATCAATAAGCTGTATAACAATAATCATTACAAAAATTAGGAGGTGCAGCACTCAGCAGGATAAAAGCACTCTCATCAAATTAAAGAAACAACTCAGAGGACAAATAAGGTCTATCAAAGCCAGGCCTCTCAGGCCAAGGACAACCATGAAGCATTCTTTAGCTGTCAGCAACCTCAAAGGTAATACACAATTGTGTGCAGAGCTCATTGTAAATGGAGTCACCTACAATGAGCCAGAAGATATAGTAAACCTCTTGGCTGAGAAATTAAGCTCAAACTTTACCCGTCTCTGCCTGCAACCTTCCCTCAGTGAATACCATCAAATATAACTCCCCATTCTATCACTAGGGAGCAGGTCCTTGATGCTCTCTGTATGACCAAGAAGACTGCATCAATAGGCCCAGACAGTATTCCAGGATGCCTTCTAAATAGCATGAAATATGACCTATCAGGGCCTCTGGAACTACTATTGTCTCCAAACAGGCTTTATGTCTCATGAATGGAGAACAGCAACAGTCATCCCTCTGCACAAAAGTGGGTCACCTACAGACCCTGGAAACTAAAGACAGATAAGTCTCAATAGACTTGTATGTAAAGCCATGAAAATTACTATCATGGCAATGATCCACTTTGCTTTTGTCAAGGGCAGATCATGCCTACTTAGCCTGATAGACTTCTTTGAGAAGGTGATCAAAGCAACGGATGAGGGCAAAATCATTCACACTGCCTACCTTAACCTGGCCAAAGCATTTAACACAATACTCCACTTGTATATCTCTGACAAACTCAAGAGGTTAGGTACAAACTCATATGTCAGCCCAGTGGAGAGTCAACTGGCTCACAGACAAGACCCAGGAAGTTAGAATTAGGGAGTCCACCTCTACAAAATGGGTAGTCACAAGTGGGGTCCCAGGAGACTGTTCCTTTTTGGCATTTACTTCACTGAAGTCAAGGCCAATGTCAGTGGTCTCTGGCTGACTAAATTTGCAGATGATTGCAAATTATGAGCTGTCATTGAATCCCACACTGATACTAATGTTCTCCAGAATGGACTGACACAGACAAAGCTGCCTGTCGGGAGCTAGGATCCGCCACATAACACAAGCACTCAGGTCACTCCAAGGCAAGTACAAATATGACTCAGTCATTGTCCATGCTGGTGTGAATGACCTGAGATGTACATCCCTGGACTACATGAAAAGAGACATAGAGGAGCTCTCTGAACATGTGGCCCAGGCCGGTATGACCCTGACCTTGAGTAGCATCTTACCCTCACCAAGAATGATGCCACAATATGAAGACAAGATGATCAATTTCAACAATTGGCTTAATTATTGGTGTTATTCAAAGGGGATCCAATGCCTGTCAGGCTGGGATGACATGCTCGACAAGCCACGATGCTTCACTAGGGACGGCCTGCGCCTGTCACCCCTGGGCTTTTGGATATTGGCAAAGGCTCTTGCTACCCCCATAGTGCCTTTTTTAGGCAAGGCTCAAAAGACAAACCCACCTCCATAGGTATCACAAGGGATAAGAAACTAAGAGTAATGCTACTCAATGCCAGAAGTCTAAACCTCAAGATGCACGCACTCGAAACTCTCCTTAGCATGGAGAAAATCAATATCTGTGCAGTAACAGAAACCTGGTTCAAGGCTCCCGAGAGCACCCCAGCACTACCAGGTTATACCTCATACCATGCTTTTCGGCCCCAAAACTTGGACCGACCCACAAAAGGAGGGGGAGTATCAATATTCGTCAAAGATACCCACACCTCCAGGTTGGTGACACAGCACGAAGCATCAGAGACTATCCATGTGCAACTAACAGTGGGTAAAACTACCTTCCAGTTTATAGCCTGCTACAGACCACCCTCCCTAACCCAGGAACCCCACTCGGCCTTCATGAGAACACTGGAAAATAAGAAGGTCTCTCCAAACACCATTATATTGGGCGACTTCAACTACCCAAACATAGACTGGGAGCATTACTCTAGCTCCAACACCCTAGCCCAAAGGTTCCTAGAATTTATAAACTCAAATGCTATGGAACAACTTGTTACCACTCCCACAAGAGGGGAAAACATACTGGACCTGATCATCACCAACATGGGGACTCTATGCTCCAGACCAGAAGTGCATCCCTCACTGGTAAGATCAGACCATAAACTAATCTCACTGGATGTTCACATTCCAAACCCCCCCCCCCCCCTGCCCAGAAAGCCACAGTGAAAAACTTCTCTAAAGCAAATTTCACACTCCTCAAAACTGAGGTGGAATCCTTCAAAGCCCCCGGGCCTGTGGAAAATACGGCCCAGACCACAGAATCCTTTATAAACGCATTCTATGAACACCTTCAGGAATGCATGGATCATGCGATCCCAAATAAAACAAATAAAACCAAGACCCAATCCTCCAAAGGCAGATGTCCTGTCTGGTGGACCCCAGCCATAAACAAGCTATACAATAGAAGGAGGAAGCTACTAAATGATAGAGCAAAATTCCAAAAAGGGAAGGCATCTCTGATCAGTATTAGCAAAAAACTACGGGCAATCATAAAATCGTCTAAGGCCAGCTTCGAGAGAAAAATTGCACAGGACACTAAGGATAATCACAAGGCTTTCTTTAGTTATGTTAGGAACCTGGGTGGTAATTCCCAGATATGCTCAGAATTAGTCCAAAATGACAAAAAATACACCAAACCCACAGACATTGCCAACATCCTAGCTGACAGGTTCAGCGCAAACTTCTCCCCCCCTCCCCACCAAAAGGGCAAATATCTATTCCAGCAGAGTGCTGCCCCCCTGACATCTCGGATGCTCAGGTAAGAGCTGCCCTCTCCAAAGCAAAAAACACAGCATCAATGGGACCAGATGGTGTCCCGGGCTGCGTCCTACATGAACTCCAAGAAGAGCTAAACCCAAACATAAAACTACTGTTCAATCTCAGCCTTACTACAGGATATGTACCCAAAGAGTGGCGTACAGCAACTGTGGTCCCTCTCCACAAAGGTAGTGCCTCAACGGATCCTGGAAACTATCGCCCCATTAGCCTGACTAGCTTGGTCTGCAAAGCTATGGAAAGGATAATCATGGACCTCATAAATAAAGATATTGGGGACCTACAGACACTGGATCCTACCCAGTTCGGCTTTGTTAAGGGCAGATCCTGCCTCTTAAACCTGGTTGATTTCTTTGAAACAGTCACCAAGGCCATTGACGAGGGGAAGGTGGTCCACACAGCCTACCTGCACCTCGCAAAAGCCTTCGATACAATACCCCACTCGGGCATTATAGATAAGCTCACCAGCTTAAATATAAACCCCTATGTCACTAGATGGGTTGCAAACTGGCTCAAGGACAGAACCCACATGGTTAGAATTGCTGGAGCCATGTCAGACTCCAAACCAGTTACAAGTGGCGTCCCACAAGGCTCAGTCCTGGGACCTCTCTTGTTCAGTATATATTTCTCGGAGGTACAGGCCAACACGGAAGGACTGTGGCTGACCAAGTTCGCAGATGACTACAAACTGGGCGCCATAATCGACTCTCCAGCCGACACAAGCATCCTCCAAAAGGGCCTCATAGAAACAGACAACTGGTGCCAGAGCCATGGCCTCAAGCTAAACGCCAAAAAGTGTATAGTCATCCCCTTTGGCAAAAACAAAGTGCCCACAAATTATCACATAGGTGGTAATCCATTAAGTACAGAAGAAGTAATTAGGGACCTGGGGACCTAAGTTGATAGCAATCTCTCATTTGACAACCACGTGGCCAAAGTGGTTACAAAAACATTTTATATAGCCCACCTAATCATGAAGGGATTCACATCTAGATCAGGGGAGGTCATCGTGCCTCTTTACTCACCCCTCATCAGGCCCATAATTGAGTACAATGCCCTTTTGGGATGTACCTTACCAGACACCTGCAGCAACTGGAAAGACCCCAAAAGTACCTCACCAAGAGGATCAAAAGGCTCAAACAGATGCCATATGCTGCCCGGTTAAAGAAACTCCAGCTCTACTCAGTGGCATACCGCCTGTTCAGAGGCGATCTGTGCCTGACGTATAAAGCCATGTCCAACCCGGAATTAATGGACATGCTGCACCTCAGAAAATCCAAATCCTATCGAGCTACACGATCGAGAGACTTGAACCTCAGCACTGAAATAAATAGGACATGCTGGAGGGACAGATTCATAACCCAGAGGCTCCCTTCACTCTGGAATAAAATCCCAGTCCAGGTTAGGCAGAGTCCCTCATTGACTCTCTTCAAGAGGAATCTTGATGAGTGGATGGGAGATCATAGGTTTACCCCGGGTATGACTTCTGTGTCACTGTTAGACAGAGGCACAGTATACTAACCTGAAAAAAAAGGGCATAGCAAAATTAATTTAAAATGGGTGGCGAAAGCCAAACACATTCTGGCTAGGCTTATAAATGCCCTAGGGCAGATAGCCTAGTATGAACCTATGAACCTAACCTTTGAACCTATAACTGATGCCATAGACTAAAACTAAATGCCAAGAAATGAATAATAGTATCCTTTGGGAAATCATTCACCCCTGGTAACTATCATATTGACAACACAACCCCTTAGACATGACCCAGTATTCATGGACGTAGGGACCCACATAGATAGTAATCTAGCCTTTGACCATCATGTGTCTACAGTAGGGAGGACATCATTGTTGTGCAACTTATAAACAAAGGTATGGCATCTTAGTCCAAGGAAGTCATTGCTCCACTGTATTAGGCATTCACCAGACCTATCATTGAGTACAATATGCCTTTGCTATGTACCTAACCAAGCATGTCCAACAGATGGAATATCCACAGTCATTCCTCACTAAAAGAATACAGGGATTAAGTAAAATGTCCTATGCAGACCACCTCATAACCCTATCCCTCTATTCTGTCTCATACAGGCTTTTGAGGGAGATCTATGCCTGGCATACAGGGCATTGCCAGACCCCACTTTGATGGACCTTCTGCATATCCACAAAACAAACAGCACCAGAATTATACATTCTAAAGACTTGAACCTTGCCTGTGATATAAATAGGGCACATGGAACAGGCTCCTCATCCATGTAAAGCAGAGTTCCTCTCTAACCAAATTCAAATGTAACTTGGACAACTGGATGGGTTACATGAAATTCATCCCTAGTATCACACCTATGTCTGTAATGGACACAGGCAACCTGTAAATGGTTTGTCTCCCAAATCCCTACTTACCCTTATAAAGGGAATCAGAACTTGTCAGATATTTGGGATGCTTGGCTAGGCTTATAAAGGCCCTTGTGGTCATTAGCATAGTAAACACATATGGACCTGTGAACCTATATGAAAACCATTGTACCGGTATACTTGTTCTTTATCAGATCCATCACTGAGTACAAAGCCCCCTACGGTATGTACCTCACAGGGCACATGGAACAACTGGAATGTCCACAGAGGTCCCTCACAAAAAGAATACAGGCTGTAAACAGTATGTCCTATGCAGATGGCCTAAAAGCCCTATCTCCATGCTCTGTTTCTAATAGTAGAAGGCATCCTGAGATGCCTGCAAAATTAATAGTCTCAAAATTACTTGATCTGGGATTTAACCTTTGCTTGTGACGTAAATAAGGCAAGTTGGAGGGACGGGTATTACCCTCCTCTGGAACAGACTTCTGAATCATATGAAGCAAACATCTTCCCTAACCCTATTCAAGAGAAACCTGGACCACTTAGTGGGAAATAAGAAATACACCCTGGGTTTTGGTACCTATGCCTAATATACAGAGGCAGCCTGTAAATCTAGCCCAATTTTACATTATCCCTTAAAACAATCCCTAAGGCATTTAAACTTGTAGGATACAATTGGGATGCTTTGCTAGGCTTGTAAAGGCCCCACTGCTTGTTAGCCTGGTATACAATATAAGCCTATGAACCTATGAAAGGAAATACAATAAAAATAATACAGCAAGAAACTGAAAACATACAATGTGTTGATATGCTGATAAATTAGAAACAATAATAATAATAATAATAATAATAATAATCAGAATAAGGTTTGCAGTACATTTCTATTTAATTTATGTCACTGAAATAACAACCTTATTGCACTCATTTTCATCTGATTTGTATTCGAAACCAGGAAATATGATATAAGTTTGATATGATATAAAAGTACCAAAGAACTTCTTACAGTAAGAGACAAAGACAAACTCGGTTTTCAGAGTAACACGTTTTAACCAGTTTTATGATGGTCTTTGCAAAAGCACAATGCATGTCCCATCGAAAAAAAGTCTTTTAATGGAGTCATTATTCTGGATCGTTAACTGTAGAGTACAAAGCAAACTGGTTGTGGATGTCGGCTTTGATGGAATCCTTGTTCTCTGCTGCTGAACCCAACAAAGCATATGTTGTAAAGCAGCTGGCTTGTTGTGAATTATGCTGTAAGAAAACAATATTTGGATTAAATAAGTAGAGAAGAGTTGTAACATTACATAAACTTTCTGAGTATACTTTATTTATTCATTCACACATTCATTCCTTTGGTAAATGACAATTGACTATATAATAATATTTTACGCTGTTCTTAAGTAGTTTGTAAAAGAAAATTTCTGACTGTATTTGGATGCCTTCGTAGATTTATAGATTCATAGACTGTTACCAGGCTAATGACCTGGGGGGGGGGGGGGCTTTCTAAGCCTAGCCAAGTTTTCCCTAAAGAATAATGATGTCCAGCATCCAAGCAGGATGTTGAGGGATGGGTGTTTATAAACTACCTCTGTGATAATGGACATGGGTGCCAGTCCTGGTGTAAACTTCCTGTTCCTCATTCACTTCTCTATTTTGTGATGGACATGGGTGCCAGTCCTGATGTAAACTTCCTGTTCCTCATTCACTTCTCTATTTTGTGATGGACATGGGTGCCAGTCCTGGTGTAAACTTCCTGTTCCTCATTCACTTCTCTATTTTGTGATGGACATGGGTGCCAGTCCTGATGTAAACTTCCTGTTCCTCATTCACCTCTCTATTTTGTGATGGACATGGGTGCCAGTCCTGATGTAAACTTCCTGTTCCTCATTCACTTCTCTATTTTGTGATGGACATGGGTGCTAGTCCTAATGTAAACTTCCTGTTCCTCATTCACTTCTCTATTTTGTGATGGACATGGGTGCCAGTCCTGATGTAAACTTCCTGTTCCTCATTCACTTCTCTATTTTGTGATGGACATGGGTGCCAGTCCTGATGTAAACTTCCTGTTCCTCATTCACTTCTCTATTTTGTGATGGACATGGGTGCCAGTCCTGATGTAAACTTCCTGTTCCTCATTCACTTCTCTATTTTGTGATGGACATGGGTGCCAGTCCTGATGTAAACTTCCTGTTCCTCATTCACTTCTCTATTTTGTGATGGACATGGGTGCCAGTCCTGATGTAAACTTCCTGTTCCACATTCACTTCTCTATTTTGTGATGGACATGGGTGCCAGTCCTGATGTAAACTTCCTGTTCCTCATTCACTTCTCTATTTTGTGATGGACATGGGTGCCAGTCCTGATGTAAACTTCCTGTTCCTCATTCACTTCTCTATTTTGTGATGGACATGGGTGCCGGTCCTGTTGTAAACTTCCTGTTCCTCATTCACTTCTCTATTTTGTGATGGACATGGGTGCCAGTCCTGATGTATACTTCCTGTTCCTCATTCACTTCTCCATTTTGTGATGGACATGGGTGCCAGTCTTGATGTAAACTTCCTGTTCCTCATTCACTTCTCTATTTTGTGATGGACATGGGTGCCAGTCCTGATGTAAACTTCCTATTCCTCATTCACTTCTCTATTTTGTGATGGACATGGGTGCCAGTCCTGATGCAAACTTCCTGTTCCTCATTCACTTCTCTATTTTGTGATGGACATGGGTGCCGGTCCTGGTGTAAACTACCTGTTCCTCATTCACTTCTCTATTTTGTGATGGACATGGGTGCCAGTCCTGATGTAAACTTCCTGTTCCTCATTCACTTTTCTATTTTGTGATGGACATGGGTGCCAGTCCTGATGTAAACTTCCTGTTCCTCATTCATTTCTCTATTTTGTGCTTAAACTGGGCAGTAGGCAAACTCCACTTCACATGGATGGGAAGCCTATTGCATAGGAGGGGCAGTCTCTGGGATACATCTGTCTCTCTGGCATGTTCTGTGTATATTATAGACCAAATGCAGGTCCCTACACCTTGTACCTGTGGTACTCTTTGACTTACATATATGTAGGAGATTTATAAGTGTGGGGTTTGTGGATGCCTTGTTAGGCAGGCATAGATCACCCCTCAGCAATCTATAGGAGAGTGAGTAGAGGGAAAGGGTTTAAGGTGCCCTGCATAAGGCAGATTTGTTATGCCTTGTATTCTTTTTGTAAGGAACCTTTGAGGTCACTCTAGTTGCAGCATATGCCTGGTCAGATACATACCAAAGAGAGCACTGTACTCTATGACTGGTCAAATAAGGGAGGATTGCAGTGGGATTCCATGCCCTTACTTATAAATTGCACAGCATAAAAGGATTTCCTCACCACTATGGCCACATGGCAGTCAAAGGTAAGTCTACTGTCTACATGTGTACCCAGATCCCTTAGCAGTTGTGTCAACTCTTAGGGGGTGTATTATCAACATGGTAATTAGCCAGGATGGTTGATTTCCCCAAGGTACAATTACACATTTCTTAGCATTGAGTTTAAGACTATGGCTTTGGCACCAATTGTTTGTTAGTTAAAGACAGACCTTCTTGAAAAATACTAGTGTCTGCAGTGGAGATAATGATAACCCCCCGCTTGCAATCATCTGCAGACTTAGTCAGTCATAAACCTTCAGCATTTGCATCCATTTCATACAAATAGATGCCAAAAAGGAGCGGGCCCAGTAACAACCTGTCAGGGACTCCCCTAGTGACTGACCTCTTGGTAGAGCTGGACTCACCTATTTGGCCTCCTGGGTCCTATCAGTGAACCATTTGGCTATCCAGTGGGTGATAAAAGGGTTTATACTTATTAGTAAGCTTGTCTATAATGTCTGAGTGGGGTATTATATCAAAAGCCTTGGCCAGGCCAAGGTAAGCAATGTGCACAGTCTTACCTTCATCCAGTGCTTTGGTGACACTCTCAAAGAAAGTCCACCAGATGTAATAGGCATAACCTTCCTTTAACAAAGCTGAACTGTGCAGGTTACCTATGTCCTCATTTATCGTGGCCATGATGATTCTTTCCATGGCGTTACATATAAGTCTGGTAAGACTTATGGACATGTAGTTATCTGGATCAGTGATTGGGCCTCCATTATGCAGGGGAATGACTGTAGCCATCTCCTGTTCCTTGGGTACAAAACCTGACTGAAGGCCCCATTTGAAAAGTGATTCAAGTGGACCAGAGAGGTCATGGTTCATGCTATTTATTAAACATTCCAGAATGTTATCAAGGCCCATTGATGCAGTGTTTTTGGCCTTGGAAAGTGCATAAATAATCTGTCCTCTAGTAATGGCTGGGGGAATTGTGTTATATGGTATTTCACTTAGACTGTTGGGGGGAAGGAGAAATTTGAACTAAACCTGTCAGCCAAAATGTTGGTAATAGTCTCAGGTTCAGTGTGGGTGATGCCATTTATAATAACTTCTGCACACTGTTGTGTATTTCCTCTGAGGTTACGGACATAGCTGTAGAAAGCTATGTGTTTTTCCCTTGCCTGAGAAGCTATTTTTTTCTTAAAATTTAGCCTTTGAAGTATTAATTAACTCTCTTATCTGCCAGTTTAGATTGGTCAGGGGGCTTTTAGTATGTATGGATTTGCTCCGCCTACATTTGGCCAACATTTTTTTTCTTTTGTTGTAAACCGATTCATAGTGTGATTTCACCAGTATGGCTTGTCCTTTGAGTTTATCTTAGTCTTAGCATGAGTGAGCACAGCTTGAGCTCAGCTTGCTCTATACAGCTATCAACATGGCTGTACACAGATTTTATAAATAGCTCAGTGTATGCTGTAGGGTTTACTGGGTTTGGGGGTGCTTGGAACTTAGCCAAGGTGTTGCTTAGTAGAGAGAGAGGTTAGGCTTGGAATAGTTTCTAAAGGCTTTTGGTTTTGCTGGATCCTCGGATTTAATTTTTATTTCAAGTAATATTGCCTTATGGTCAGACCTGATGAATGAAAATATTACTTTGGGTCAGAAGCATTGCCCCCCCATCTTCATGAGTAGAAGGTCAAGGACATTTGTACCCCTAGTAGTGGAATGGACCAACTGTTCCAGGATGTTGTTATTGACAAAGTTTAGGAATCATTGGGCTATTGCATTAGAAGTGCTGTAAGATTCCCAGTCTATAGAGGGGTAGTTGAGATCCCCCATGAATATCGTATTTAGTTGAACAGCGATGGACTGTAGTACATTGTGATACACAATATGGGTCTCCTGGGACATGGAGTGGGACCTATATGTTGCAAAGATATGGTATGGCACCTGTTTATGGTGTGGTGCATATGTATGAGATCCAGTGGGTCATACACTTTAACTAGTCTGTATATAGGTTCATAGATTCATAGGTTCATACTAGGCTATCTGCCCTAGGGCATTTATAAGCCTAGCCAGAATGTGTTTGGCTTTTGCCACCCATTTTAAATTTATTTTGCTATGCCCTTTTTCGAGGTTAGTATACTGTGCCTCTGTCTAACAGTGACACATCCGGGGTAAACCTACAATCTCACATCCACTCATCAAGATTCCTCTTGAAGAGAGTCAATGAGGGACTCTGCCTAACCTGGACTGGGATTTTATTCCAGAGTGAAGGGAGCCTCTGGGTTATGAATCTGTCCCTCCAGCATGTCCTATTTATTTCAGTGCTGAGGTTCAAGTCTCTCGAGCATGTAGCTTGATGGGATTTGGATTTTCTGAGGTGCAGCATGTCCATTAATTCTGGGATGGACATGGCTTTATACGTCAGGCACAGATCGCCTCTGAACAGGCGGTATGCCACTGAGTAGAGCTGGAGTTTCTTTAACCGGGCAGCATATGGCATCTGTTTGAGCCCTTTGATCCTCTTGGTGAGGTACTTTTGGGGTCTTTCCAGTTGCTGCAGGTGTCTGGTAAGGTACATCCCAAAAGGGGCATTGTACTCAATTATGGGCCTGATGAGGGATGAGTAAAGAGACACGATGACCTCCCCTGATCTAGACGTGAATCCCTTCATGATTAGGTGGGCTATATAAAATGTTTTTCTAACCACTTTGGCCACGTGGTTGTCAAATGAGAGATTGCTATCAACTTGGGTCCCCAGGTCCCTAATTACTTCTTCTGTACTTAATGGATTACCACCTATGTGGTAATTTGTGGCACTTTGTTTTTGCCAAAGGGGATGACTATACACTTTTTGGCATTTAGCTTGAGGCCATGGCTCTGGCACCAGTTGTCTGTTTCTATGAGGCCCTTTTGGAGGATGCTTGTGTCGGCTGGAGAGTCGATTATGGCACCCAGTTTGCAGTCATCTGCGAACTTGGTCAGCCACAGTCCTTCCATGTTGGCCTGTACATCCGAGAAATATATACCGAACAAGAGAGGTCCCAGGACTGAGCCTTGTGGGACACCACTTGTAACTGGTTTGGAGTCTGACATGGCTCCAGAAATTCTAACCATGTGGGTTCTGTCCTTGAGCCAGTTTGCAATCCATCTAGTCACATAGGGGTTTATATGAGATTAGTCTTAACATAGACTGACACTCCTCCACCTTTAGCTCCCACCTATGCAGTAGCTGGTCTAAATGTGTAAAAGGCATTATAACCTTGCATTTCTGGGTCTTAGCATCATTAAACCATGTCTCCATTACTACACAGATGTTTACACTCTTCAGAGAAAAGAAGGTTTGCAGGGACTAGAGTTTCTTGTTAAGAGTTCTAGCATTGAGCAGTACCACCTTCAGATACTCCTTCAGTTTAGACGGTAGTTTTATCAGTTTGGCATTGTCTAAAAAAAGGGCACTATGGGGGTTGAAAAGGTATTTACCAGTATTTGAAAGCCTATAGGGGATGAATGCAGACCATTCCTGGCAAAGCAGTGTGGTCTGTCAACTATGTCCTCCCAGGCCATCAAATATTGTACCCCCCTAGATTGACACCAAAAGTTAAGGCAATTGTTAAAATCAATCATTTTTTGTTGGTAACGTGGCATCATTCTTGGAGAAGGTAGTATGCTGCTCAGTGCTAGGGTCATACCTGCCTGAGATACATAATTAGCGAGCTTGATCATGTCTGGCTTCATACAGTCTAGGAAGGTATGTCTCAGGTTATTAACTCCCACATGGACTATAACAGAGTCATACTGGTACCTATGGTTCAATGACTTGAGTACTTCTGTGAGTTAACGTATCTTAGCCCCGGAAAGTCAGCTAATCGTAACTCTCTCCTTACTCAATCTGGTGAAGGGAACATTAGTGAGCCTCACTGCAGAATCACCAATGACCACAAAATTTGTCTGTGCACTGGTTTGCCTTAAGGACTTAGCAGTGGAGGCATTGGATACCACGTTACTATGTGTAGCTGTGGGTGGTGTTTGAAAGGAGTGCTTATTTGAAGGCTGAGGACCCTTACTTGACTGTACCGTGCAGGAGATTTTAGTGTTGTAGGAAGGTTACCTGTAAGTGTCACAGCAGAAGTAGTTTTAAGTGTAAGATCTTTACCCTGTGCAGTGGGCATGGGGCAAATGTCATCGACAACCTGTATAGGATTAGTTTTGGTTGTATGAGAGAGTTTTGTCTCCATAGTTGAAGTCTATTCGCATCTCTCACATACGCTATCTGTTTTATTAAGAATAAGTGTGTTGTCAGTGTACAAGAAGCAATTGCTACCATGCCTCAAAATACCCATCTCAACAAGACTGGCCACAGAGAGAGTTAGGAAGTGCACATCCATGGCCATTGATCTACTAGGGAGGAATGAGGAAAGCTTAAATACTGAGCAAGTCAGTGTGACAAGCAACTTCATGAGCAATGCTCAGCTGTGAGCAAACTAGATGCTCTAGTTAAAACACAAATCTGTCTATATAGAGTGCAGACTGCAGACCAGAACACATACCCTTAGAATAACAGGCACAATAAGCATTCACCAGCAATTCCCAACAAAGAAGGGTGGAGGCTACTCTGTCCTCTCACAAGAGTGTAGACCACAAACCTTCTTAATGTAAAATAAGTGGCCTGAAGCCCAAGTGCTTAAACCAGAACTAAGGCACTTTTAGAATAACAGACAGAATAAGCCTTCAACCAGCAATTCCCAACTTAGTAGGGTGTAAGCTACCCTTCCTACCACAAGAGTGTAGACCACAAACCTTCCTTATGTAAGATAACTAGTTTGAAGCCCAAGTACTTAGAGACTTAGAATAACAGCTACGATTTAATCATGCTAACAAACAGTAATAAATGCAGCAGATTAAACGCAACCAAACACGTTAAGAATATGCAGCAAAAATCAAAATAAATTAATAAAGTAGGAATAAGCAGAGATACAGTAAAAGCAGTTGAATAAAGTGCATTGTTTTAAGTAAGTGGGAATGGAGGAAAAGGAAGATAATTCAAGTTTAAGAGATTAAGGGGGAGTATCTTCCTAACTGATCACTCAGTACTCAGTAAAATGAGATGATGAGATGGGACTGGGAGGAGTGTCTAAAATCAGTTTTATAGTAGTAGTGATGGCCATCTCAAAAGACACCATGTTTAAGAGGGCATCTGGGGTGGAACACCAGTAGGGAAGATGGGAAAAAACAAACGCAGATAGAAATCAGCAAGAGTCAGGAAGAGAACAGCAGGTCAAATAAGCAGCCCAGCTAAATAAAGATGCCGCCAAATATTTGTATTTAAATGAGGAATGCTACTATGGCTCCACCCACTAATTAGCTTGATGTTATTCACTGTCTGCAAAGGAATTATTTTCTAACTTTTCTAACTGACTCTAGCCAAGACCTTTTAAAACTCCAAAAGAACAAAAAAATTAAAACAAATGAATATAAGAAAAAGATAAAAAATGGATGGAACTAAACCTTAAATGAAAAACTTCAATTCAAAATCAAATGCAGACAACAATAACGGTTAGGCACACAAAGCAAGTCAAACAAGCACTGCAGCTAAATAAAGAGGTCTCCAAATATTTGCAGTTAAATGAAGAATGCTAGTTCTCAGCTCCTCCCAATAATTAGATGGATGCTATTGACTGTCTGCAAAGAAATTATTTTCTATCTTTTCAAACTCACCCTAGACATGACCTTTTAAAACCCCCAAAGAACACAAAACTTAAAAAAAATGCAATGTAAGAAAAAGATAAAAAAAAATGAAGTAACCTTAAATGAAAAACTTCAATTCAAAATCAAATGCAAATAGAGATCAGCAATAGTCAGGCAAAGAACATTAAGCCAAACAAGCTGTGATATCCATTGCTGCACCATTGAAAACTGGAGATACAAATCAGTTTCCGATTCACTTTTGCAAGCCTCTGTTGTCATTTTCCTCTTTTATGTTGACTGATGTCATGTAATTTAAAATCATATCTTTTCACATTGGTGAATGAACAAACATTTGTAAAATAAAATATCAATCTTTTTTTCCATCATGGAGCTGCTAATATTAAGGATGCATTGTAGGTGGCTTGACCCAATATGAAAGAAATGTAGAACTCTGGGAATGGCACATTGCATTTATTTTATTTATTAACCAGGACAGTCCAGCTTGGAACAAAGCCAATTTCAGTGGAATCCGGGGAGAAACACTCCAAATGAATGTCTTTGTAACATGGGAGGAAACCAGAGCACCCACAAAAAACCCACATGCACGCAGGGAGGACATGCAGACTCCACACAGAAGACACCCCATCCAAGAATTGAACCAGAGAACCTCTTGCTGTGAGGTGACAATGCTACTGCTCCACCAATGTGCCGTCGATATTTGTTTTTAAAATTTAATGACATGATATGAGGAATTTTAAGCATTGCATTTTTCCAGTGACCCCTTTACTATTTCTGTTTTTAAACGTGCATCCGTATGACCAATGGTAATGGTTTACTTAGCCTCAGAAAATTAAACTGGGATCGTAGGACCATAGGTGTTATAAGGCAGTATTATATACTGGAATTGTAGGACCATAGGTGTTATAAGGCAGTGTCATATACTGGAATCGTAGGACCATAGGAGTTATAAGGCAGTGCTATATACTGGGATAATAGGACCATAGGTGTTATAAGGCAATGTTTTAAGCTGAGCTGTAAGGCCATTGCCAGTACCCACACTTATAGGTTCATAGATTCATAGATTCGTAGGTAGGTACTAGGCTGTTGGCCCTAGGGCCTATATAAGCATAGCCAAAAAGGTACCCTGGCTTTCACCACCCAAGAAAATTATTTTCCTGTGCCCCTGTTGAGCAGAGCCACAGAAGTGATCCCAGGGGTGAATTTCCTACTTCCCATCCAATCATCAAGATTTTTCTTGAAGAGTGCTAATGAGGAGCTCTGTTTGACATATATAGGTAGTCTGCTCCAGAGTATGGGAAGTCTCTGGGAGAGGAATCTATCCCTCCAGCATGTTCTGTTTATTGTGGTGACAAGGTTTAGGTCTCTACAGTGTGTAGTTCAGAGGGACTGGGATTTGTTTAAGTGGAGCATGTCCAACAGCTCTGGGTTTGACATAGCTTTGTATGTTAGGCAGAGATCGCCTCTGAGTAGGCGATATGTGACGGAGTAAAGCTGGAGTTTTTTGAGATGGTCTGCGTAGGGTATCTGTTTGAGGCCAGTAATCCTCTTTGTGAGGTATTTCTGTGGCCTCTTCAGTTGTTGTAGATGTCTTGTGAGGTATATACCAAAAGGGGCGCTGTACTCTATAATGGGTCTAATGAGTAATGAGTAGAGGGGAACAATTACCTCTTTTTTTCTGGATGAGAAACCTTTTGTGATGAGGTGTGCATGTAGAAGGATTTCCTGACCGCTGTGCCAATGTTATTATTAAAGGAGAGACTACTGTCCACCTGTGTCCCAAGGTCTTTTATCAAACTTTTGGTGTTAAGTAGACTACCACCTATGTGGTAGTTCATGTGTACAGAGTTTTTACCAAAGGGGGTGACAATGCACTTTTTGGCATTGAGCTTGAGGCCATGGCTTTGACACCAGGCATCTGTCTCAGTAAGGCCCTTTTGTAGGATGATCACATCATTAGGAGTTTGGATTATGGCTCCCAGTTTGCAGTCATCTGCAAACTTCATTAGCCAAAGACCTTCTGTGTTAGCCTGTATTTCAGAGAAGTAGATACCAAACAGGAGAGGACC
>NC_056726.1:1055555421-1055757921 GCF_019279795.1 Protopterus annectens | reverse complement strand
GCACTCACACATCACAGTCCCTGTAACTGTTCCTACCTGATTTACCCTTCTGTGGTTCCCCGCACACCCATAATGTTTTGGTTCCCTATTAGAAGACCGAAGACACATTCTTTTGAATGCGTCTTGGTCGAACTGAAAAGACTGAAAAGGTAAAAAATTGAAGTGGCCTTTAAGCGAATTCTTTCCCTGGGAAAGAATTTGCTTGGCCGCTTTGTTACTTTGTTGTTTTCGGCATTGCAATGCGGTCTCGGAGTTGGTATATTTAAGTAGGGGCTGTGGGGGTGGTGCATCCCCCCACATTGGGGGTTGTGGAGGGCAAAGCCCTCCACTTAATGTAATGTTTTAAGTGTTTTATTTATTTTTTTTGTTGGAACAGAGATTTTTTTCCCAAGGGAAAAAAATCTCTGTTTTGACAGTTCGACATTGTAAGCTTTCTATTAATCACTGTTCGCTTTTTTAAGCATTCTGTGATCTAATATAGACCCTAATATTTTAGTGTCATTATAGTGCATATGTATTAGACCCTGATGACTTTCAACCTTTTACACTTGGGGACTGGTGAAAAGAAGAGAATTATTTTGGGGGCCACTAAGCAACCAATACCTGCATGTCTATAGACGTCACTTGAATCTGCATGTCCTCCCGCAGTCAAGTGACATCTAAAGACATGCATGTAGATGCGTACGTGAATGGGTGTACCTTCTTTGAAGGCTGGGCATTGGGGTCGCAACTTGGCACCATAAAAATCTACTGACAATCATTAGTGGACCAGACTTCCGCTGTGGTGACCGCTAACTGGGAATGGAAGACTTTTTAAATACTAAGCAAACAATAATGCCCAACAGGGTGTGTGTTATTGTAGGAATAACACCTGCTAGGGGATGTTTTCAGACCCAACACTCCTGGAAGGTTATTATTCCCACAATAACACACACCCTGGAGGACATTATTGGACTTTGAGAATAAGCTGTCTGTAAAATTATTGTGTGTAACTTATTTATTTTTAGTACTATATTTTTTATATATTTTTGATGTAAAATAGCTCCTCTGCCTAATGTTTCCAACTTGCTGTAGTATATGTTAATGGTGTTGGAGGAGCATTTTTGCATCCAAAATATAACATTTAAAAAATAACCAGGCATTTACTTTACTTTTTGGTCCCTTACTCCTAAAGCATATGGTTTGTTGCCAGTCAGTGGAGATAGAATTTACTAATTAATGGCATACATTTGAGTTTCAGACTACTATTTACTTCAGAAAATTCATGCTAACACAATCATTTTATTTAAACAAGTTTGTAATTTTATAAGAGGAATAATTAAAATCTGTTCCTATTTTTGAGCCTTTGTTCCGTCTTTATTTTAGGCTTTCTCCAGATTTCTTTAGCTGAAAGATCTATTTGCAAACCTCTGCTGCTGCTGCGATCTCACTCACTCCCTCTCACATATACTCCTCTGTTTTAGAAAATGCATGCAAACTCAAATCCTAATATTCAAGTAAAAAATGTCCACCATTTATTCAGATATCTTGCACTAGAGTCAATAGACTGGCATACCTCTCAACTGTCCAGATTTTTGCAGAATGTCCAGATTTTTGGCTCATATGCTTGGTCTCATCTTCATAAAATATGTAATTTTCTGGCAAATCACTGGGGACTGATGAGTAATGAAAGACATTCGATTTTCAGACATCATATCCTTCAGAAAATGCACGCTAATGGAATTTGTGTTATTCTAGCAACTTTCAAAGTTTATAAGAGCAATATTTAAAATATGTCCCTAGTTTTGGTCCTTTGTTCCCCATTATTTGTTGCTCTGTCCAGTTTTCTTGTGCAGAGACGTTAAGAGGTATATTGAGAGGTAGTCAGACCTCTTAACTGATACTGCTGTTGCCAGGTATCACTCTTCACTCTCTGTCTCTCTGTCTCTCACACACACACACACACACACACACACACACACACACACACACACACACACACACACACACACACGCACACACACGCACACACACACACGCACACGCACACACACACACACACACACACACACACACACACACACACACACACAGTTTCGTCTGCTTTCTAGCATGCATTCACTCACACATGCAGACAGAAACATAAATGCACACACACAATTTTTTTGTTTCATTTATTTTTTTACACTCTTTAAACAGCAAAAACAGCAAAAGTGTTGCTTAGCAAGTGTAAAATAATGTCTCAATTGATCTCTAACTCTCATATGTGTATATACTCTCACACACAGACATAAACACACACACACATGCACACATGCGTGCACACACGCACATACACACACACACACACACACACACACACACACACACACACACACACACACACACACACACACACACACACACACACACTTTTTTATTTTAGTTTTTTCTTTTACCCTCACTAAACAGCAAAAACACAGCTTAGTGAGTAAAAAATAATGTCAGCCAATATTTTTTAAAGTCCGAGCTCCAAACTCCTTTACGGACTGGCAGGAAATTTCTGAAGGTCCAGACCTGGTCTCTGGACCAGCAGTTAAAAACACTGACCTAATGTATTCCGACCCTCTGATCCCCATTATGATGTTGCTGCCATTGCAGTACATAAGAATCATTCATGGTGGTCTAGTTGTTGCCTCCACCCCGTGATTCCAGTTACAATGTCATTGAAGACTTATGAAGTAATCCGTGGTGTTTGATGGATCCCCATGCTCCCAATCCCTGTACCATTGTTGATATCATTAGAGTACTTTAGAGTGTAAGCCCTGATGTCCGGTGGTTTACACTCTGATCACCACCCTGCTGTTTGTGGATTAGCACAACTTAAGGAGTATTGGCCGACATCCAGTGTATCCTCCCACTGCTATTCGCTGGACTAATGTTGGTATCAGTACAGCACCTTAGAGATGAATTGATCTAAATGATCTTGTCAAAAGATGTGTTCAGCGAACATGTCTTCATCGACAAGTAAACAGTGAACCCTGTAATTGCCGAATGGCCAAATCAGTGACTTTTATCTTAAGGGAAAAAACGTTTGGCCTAATAAACAAAAAACAAACACCCCCTAACTAAATATACCAACTCCAAGATCGCACTATAGTGGGGAAAAGGGAAAATCCCCGATGACTGCCAAGTGCTTTTTCCTCCTGGGAAAAAAGTCACTGATTTGGTCATTCAGTGATTACAGAGTTTGCTGTTTACTTGTCCATGAAGACGTGTTCGCTGACCACGTCTTTCGACAAGATAATATAGACCTGAGATGAATCACTGGTGTGTAGTGTATCTCCCCAACTTTCTGCTCCTGATAGTAATGTAGTGCCACTATGACATGGTATCCCTGGTGCCTAGTGTATCCCCCAGCCCTGGTCCCCATTTTGAAGTCAGTGCCATCATGGCACTTTAGAAGTAAACCCTAGTGTCCAGTTGCTCTTTTAGAAGTAAACCCTGGTGTCCAGTTGCTCTCTTCCACCACTGTCATGTTTAGTGGTTCAGCATGGTCAGCTACCACAATGTGGTGGGATGGCCATGCTGATCTGCATGACTGAGTGAATTTTTGAATTGCCTGGCAGCATAGATGTCTTCCTGGAGCAATTCCAGGGAGACCACATGGATTAATAGCATACACCTCCCCCCAAAATGTCTCATTAGCATTCATTATGAACGTGGGGCCAGCCCTTCACAATAGTGCATTTCTTCACATTGGGGGACCAGGCAGCACCATGCAAGGGTGGTTGCTGGATCTGAGAAAAGTACCTAGACATGTATGTCATGATACCTTCATGAATTCAGCCCTGTGTTTTCTATAACATTAAAATATGACAGGAAGTATAACTTTTACATGGATATTATTGTTAGTTCTCATGTAATACAAACAAACCCAAGACATGCTTCTAACAGATAGTGAGATTGTTAGCAGGTTATATGTATAGTGGATATAAAAAGTGCACACACCCTTGTTAAAATGTCAGGTTTTTGTGATATAAAAAATGAGACCACACTAAATCATTTCAAAACATTTCCTACCTTTAATGTGACCTATAACCTGTACAATTCAATTAAAAAACAAATAAATCAGTTAGGGGGAAAAATGTAAAAAATAAAAAAATTACAATAAGCTGATTGCATAAGTGTGCACACCCTTAAACAAATACTTTATTGAAGCACCTTTTGATTTAATTACAGCATTCAGTCTTTTTGGGTAGGAGTGCATCAGCATGGCACATCTTGACATGGCAGTATTTGCCCACTCTTCCTTGCAAAAGTGTTCAAAATCTGTCAGATTGAGAGGCATCTCTTGTGCACAGCCCACTTCAGGTCACCCCACATATGTTCTATTGGATTTAGGTCTGGGCTCTGGCTGGGCCATTCCAAAACTTTAATTTTATTCTGGTGAAGCCATTCTTTTGTTGATTTGGATGTATGCTTGGGATCATTGTCATGTTGAAAGATGAAATTGCACTTCATCTTCAGCTTTCCAGCAAATGCCTGAAGGTTTTGGGCCAGAAGTGACTGGTATTTGAACTGCTCATAATTCCCTCCACCTTGACTAAAGCCCCAGTTCCAGCTGAAGAAAAGCAACCCCAAAGCATGATACTGCCACCACCATGCTGCTTCACCATTGGGGATGGTGTTCTTTTGGTGATGCAAAGTGTTGTTTTTGCGCCGAACGTACCTTTTGGAATTGTGGCCAAAAAGTTCAACCTTGGTCTCATCAGACCATAACACATTTTCCCACATGCATTTTGGAGAAGATGTATTGTTTTGCAAATTTTAGCCGGGCCTTGATGTTTTTCTGTGTAAGAAAAGGCTTCCCTCTTGCAACCCTAGCCCATAGCCCAGACATATGGAGAATACGGGAGATTGTTGTCACATGTAGTACACAACCGGTATTTGCCAGAAATTCCTGAAGCTCCTTCAGTGTTGCTGTAGGTCTCTTGGCAGCCTCCCTGACCAGTTTTCATCTTGTCTTTTCATCAATTTTGGATTGATGTCCAGTTCTTTGCAACGTCACTGTTGTCCCATATTTTCTCCACTTTTTGATGACTGTCTTCACTGTGTTCCATGGAATATCCAATGCTGTCGAAATGTTTTTGTACCCTTCTTCTGACTGATACCTTTCAACAATGAGATCCCCTTGATGCTTTATAACCTCTCTATGAACCATGGCTTTTGCTGTAGCAAGCAACTGAATAAATGTCAGGAATATCCTACAAGGACAGCTGAACTTTATTTGGGGTTAATCAGAGTCTCTTTAATTGATGGCAGGTGTGTACCCAAAAAGACTGAATGCTGTAATTAAAGCAAAATGTGCTTCAACAAAGTATTATTTTAAGGGTGTGCACACTTATGCAACCAGCTTATTGTGCATTTTTTAATTTTTATATTTTTTCTACTAAGATTTGTTTGTATTTCAATTGAATTGTACAGGTTATAGGTTACATTAAAGGTCAGAAAAGTTTTGAAACGATTAATTGTGGTCTAAATTTTTAATATCACAAAAACCTGGCATTTTAACTTGGGTGTATACACTTTTTATATCCACTGCACATGTTTTATGAAGCAAACACTACAAATCTGTGCAGCATAATGCACGTGTTGGTGTTCTTCTTCTGTCTCCTACTAGTATACAAAGCTTTATCCAAGGCAAAATAATTACTTCTATAGGGTCAGGTAACATACCAGGATGCTTACTGGCTAACTTAAAACAGGACCTTCTACAAATATTCAATATCAGCCTCCAAACAGGCACAGATGAATGTAGGGCAACAATGTTTATTCCCTGCACAGAGGTGGGGCGTCAACTGACCCAAGTAATTATAGACCCATAAGTCTGATGAGCCTCATCAGCAAGGCTACGGAAAGGATCATTATGGCATTAATAAACAATGATATAGGGGACTTACAAAAAAACTGACCCAAGCCAGTTCAGTTTTATCGAGGGCAGAGCCTGCTTACCCAACCTGGATGACTTCTTCAAGAAGGTTCTCAAAGAATCAGTGAATGAAATCAGTGTGTACCACATCTCTAGATCTCACATCTCACAAAGGTGTTCAGCACTATTTCACATTCCGGTTTAAGAATCAGTGAAGGAAATCAGTGTGTACCACATCTCTAGATCTCACAAAGGTGTTCAACACTATTTCACATTCAGGTATAAGAATCAGTGAAGGAAATCAGTACGTACCACATCTCTAGATCTCACAAAGGTGTTCAACACTATTTCACATTCAGGTATAAGAATCAGTGAAGGAAATCAGTGTGTACCACATCTCTAGATCTCACAAAGGTGGTCAACACTATTTCACATTCAGGTATAAGAATCAGTGAAGGAAATCAGTGTGTACCACATCTCTAGATCTCACAAAGGTGTTCAGCACTATTTCACATTCAGGTATAAGAATCAGTGAAGGAAATCAGTACGTACCACATCTCTAGATCTCACAAAGGTGTTCAACACTATTTCACATTCAGGTATCATTAATAAATTCTCCCAGCTAAGTGGGAATTCACATTTAACTCGAAGGATAGCAAAGTGTCTCACAAACAGAACCCAGGAAATTAGGGTCAGTGGTTCTATCTCCACCTAAGATCTGTTACCAGGGATGTATTCCAGGGCTTTGTCATTGGGTAACTGCTCATCGGCATTTGCGTTTCAGAGGTCAAAACCAATTTTGAGGGCTTATGGTTTACTAGGTTTTCTTCTAGCTGTAAACTAGATGCCATTATTACCTCCCTAGAGGAGAACAAGATCCCCAAATAGGGCCTCTCCCATATGAACGGCTAGTGTCAAAGCCATGGTTTAAAACTTAATTCCCAAAAATGTATAAGATGGGAGGGGAAGTAGGATCTCTGTACTAAAGAGACACCTCGTTTGGAATGGAGTTACTTAGGTTGCTAGATAAGCATGTTAAGTGTTGCATCCTATGAGGCATATTTGTCATAAGAATGTGAAGCAGTAGTGCTCCCCAGATCTACTGTTTTGTCATCATCATCACCACCAAGACCACCACCATCATCATCATCACCACCACCACCACCACCACCACCACCATCATCATCATCACCACCACCACCACCACCATCATCATCATCATCACCACCACCACCAACACCATCATCATCACCACCACCACCACCACCACAACCAGCATCATCACCACCACCACCATCATCATCATCATCACCACCGCCACCATCATCATCACCACCACCACCATCATCATCATCACCACCACCACCACCATCATCATCATCATCACCACAACCACCACCACCACCATCATCATCATACTGGAACCCAAAAGATGAATGAAAAGCCAAAAAACACAAAGTCCGTAGCCAAGAAGCCGAAACCAGCAACAATGATAAATCCTTTATTGGCACAACATGTACAACATAAAACAAGTGCTTTCGCTCAGTTAATACTGAGCTTTTTCAAGTTAAAATGTATAATGCAGCTGTTTTAAATATATAGGGAATGTATAAGACCACGTGGTAAAGTGCATTAACATAATTAACTCAGTTAAATTAAGTTAACAAAATAACAAGATAATAAAATGAAACTTCTTCCTCAAAATTTTTTGAAAGACATACTATGTCTAAAAATGATAAAAACATAAAACATATAAAACTGCTAATATAGTTAAAATGTATGTGTTTAAATACATGCATTTGGATGTGTGCATAATTATAATTGTTAATTCTTATGGCACACCAGCCAAATCCAAAAAAAATAACATTCTTCATATGAGTCTAAACAGACAGTTCAAAGGTTAAAAATATTGATAAAAATGTGTGTATATATATATAAATATATTGATAAAAATAACATGTAAAAAATATCAATGTTCAAATATTTGAAATACCATGCTTCATGTAAATAAATGAATATCATGAGGGCATTAAAGAATATGTTATATAAATGCAATAAATACCCTTGTAAGACTCTGACTACGACACCCACCTTTATGAAATGTTGCAGGACACAGAACAGTATGAGATAGTCTCCAGGAATGAAGTCAACCTTGCTATGTCCAAAATTAAGTTTTGTTAACTGACCATTTATTGCAAGGGGTAATTAATGAAAAGTTATTTAACTACCTACATGTGAATAAACCTAAAACTCCTGTAATTTTTGGGATTCCAAAAATACACAAGGGGATGGACCCGCTGACGTTTAGACCAATTGTTTCTGGAGCAGGTAGTATAACAGAGCCATTGGGCAAATTTATTGACCATGTAACAAAAAGATTTGTTTCTTCCTTGGGCAATATCTGTAAAGACTCCTGGGACATTCTCCAAGGTATTCAATTACAACTTTTTCGACCTGAATTGTTAATGATCACTATAGATATAGTGGAGCTGTTTCCCAACATTTCCCACCCCACTGGTTTGGAATGGTTTAATGAAGTACTGGTAGCTGAAGCAAAGTTGGGGAATAGGGTGACCAGTTTGTTAGTGGAACTTATGGAAATTGTGTTAGAGAACAATTTTATATATTTCAATGGAGAACGTTTTAGACAAAAGAAGGGGGTATAGCCATGGGTGCTTCGTGTGCTTCATTATATGCGAACTTGGTACTGCACAGGTGGGAGCAGACGTTCATTTTTTCAACAACCTGGGTTACCTTTATAACCCATTATAAGAGGTACCTGGATGACATCTGTAGCCTACGGAATGGAACCCTGAACCAGTTTCTTGATTTCTTTAATTATCTCAGTTCCACTACCTCTTTTCTATCTTTCACCTACAACGCAAGTGAAAGTGAGTTGCACTATTTGGATGTAACTCTTTTTAAGGATAACTCCAACCATACCTTTCAATCTAAGTTGTTCAGGAAACCCACCTTTTCCTACTCGTACTTACATTTTGAGAGTGGACACCCTTTTCATCAAAAGAAAGTAGGGTTACCACCTGTCCCACTTTGCAAGGGACAGTCCCTCTTTGGGCAGTTGTGTCCTGACAAAAATTTTAAAAAATGGCAAATGTCCTGAGATTATAGGACAAAATTATTTCCTATATTTTATGTAATAGTTGCATAAAACAGTTATTCTGTATCTGGGGGTGGGAAGATGGCCTAATGGTTAAGGTGTTTGCCGTACAAACACAAGGTGCAGGGTTTGAGTCTCACAAGGGATAATTGGCTAGGCTTAAAATGGCTTGCAAGGGCAATTAGCCTAGTAATAATCTATGAATCTATGAATAAAATACCTAAATGTTATAAGAAACAGAATAAGCAACTAAAATGCTACAAGAATAATCTTTCATTTGGGCAAAAAGGTTAAGTTCTATCCTTTGTACTGACCGTGGGTATGTGTTGGCCTGTAAAATCTGATATTTGTACCGAAAATGTCCCACTTTGGCCATTTGAAAAGGTGGTAACCCTAAAAGAAAGGCATTGTTAAGGGGCAATTTATCCGGGCCTCTAAGATGTGTAGTACCCTTACAGACTTCTTAGACGAAATTGAACTTTTGAAGTCGTTATTTTTTGATAGAGGATACCCTAGTTCCCTAGTGACTAGTTTGGCCCAGGAAATTATAGCTAACAGGGACAGTAGATATCCTTCACTGTTAGGTAAAGGATCTCCGTGAAACTCTAATGGCATTATTGAACACACTACTGAGCAGAACTGCCACTTTATTCACACCTATTCACTTAGTTCCTTTGACACAGAGAATGTAGTACGCAAACATTGGCTGGTCCTTACTTTGCATGATGAATTAAATAAATGGGTACAACCACATCCTAGTTTTGTAAGAAAAAGAGATGTAAATCTCAAAGAGTTGTTTGAAAAGAAAAATATTTCAAAACCTACATCAGGCAATCCAAAGAGGGGTACTTTCAAGTGTGGTGCCTGTAAGCAGTGTAATGCTATTATGAACGACTCGACTATTTATATTCCATCTAGAAAATTCCTTTTTAATTCCAACTGTTACTCCAATTGTGCAACAAAAGGAATAGTTTATCTTGGAGTATGCACTTTCTGTTTCAGTTTTTACATAGGAAAAACTGAGAGACCCCTCAGGAAAAGAATCTACGAGCACCTATAAGATATATCTAAAGAAAGGGAGACTAATGCTTTTTATAAACATTTCAATTCCTGCCCCAAAATGGAACTTAAGTTTATGGTGCTTGAGCAAGTGAAACCAGATGCTAGAGGAGGAGACTACCTTGGAGTATAGAGAACTTTTATGGCAGTTGAGGCTAGATGCTGGCAAACCACCTGGCCTTAATGACAACATAAATATCAGTAGTGTGCTTAAGCTTAGGATGGCCCGGTTATAGGTTTGCTTTTGTTTTAATTTTACCTAACTGCAAAGTAGTTGTATTGATTAATCACACAGGTACACCATGTTGATTACAAGTCTTACAAGGGTATTTATTGCATTTATACAACATATTCTTTAATACCCTCATGATATTCATTTATTTAAACGAAGCATGGTATTTCAAATATGTGAACATTGATATTTTTTGCATGTTGTTATTTTTATCAATATATTTATATATATATATATATATATATATATACATACACACATTTTTATCAATATTTTTAACCTTTGAACTGTCTGTTTAGACTCATATGAAGAATGTTATTTTTTTTGGATTTGGCTGGTGTGCCATAAGAATTAACAATTATAATTATGCACACATCCAAATGCATGTATTTAAACACATACATTTTAACTATATTAGCAGTTTTATATGTTTTATGTTTTTAACATTTTTAGACATAGTATGTCTTTCAAAAAATTCTGAGGAAGAAGTTTTATTATCTTGTTATTTTGTTAACTTAATTTAACTGAGTTAATTATGTTAATGCACTTTACCACGTGGTCTTATACATTCCCTATATATTTAAAACAGCTGCATTATTCATTTTAACTTGAAAAAGCACAGTATTAACTGAGCAAAAGCGCTTGTTTTATGTTGTACATGTTGTGCCAATGAAGGATTTATCATTGTTGCTGGTTTTGGCTTCTTGGCTATGGATCATCATCATCATCACCACCACCACCACCATCATCATCATCCCCCTTTTCCCATTTCTCAACTTGGGGTTGGGGTGTCATGTCAACTGTTGCTGCTTCGGTGCTTGGTCTGTTTGGGAAATTAACTAGTTGATAACGGTTACACTCTGATGGGAAGCCTCAATCTGGGTAGAGTTGCCAGGCAGCATATCTGCACTGACATCACCTAAACTTATTAAGCTGTTAGCTTTTTGAATAGTACTGGGTATTGTAGTTCAAAGGTTGCTATGGAGTACAGTGAATTATGTAAACTGCTGCTAAGACCACTTTTATATTGTTTGCTATGGTCAGGGTGACGAAAATCCAGTTTGTGTCAATATCATGTGTAGCTTCTCTTAGCCATGGGATAAGGTTTTAGCTTAGGTGTTTTTTTTGACCAGTAACATAGTATGACCACCTTCACTCTGATTTGGCCTGTTGTCAAGAAATTTTTTAAGAAGGAAGAGAGGTATATCGAGGTGTATGACATATTTTAGAGATACTTAGTGTGTCTGTTTGGTTTTCAATAGCCCAAGTTTCTGTACTGCCTATTTTATTATTTTATTATTCATAATTTAAGCATTTCAGTAATATATATTTATTTGCTCTGACGTGACATGGGGGAGAAGAATGGTAAAAGACGGACATAAAGCAATACTGGTTCTGGGATTTTTGGTTTATTGCAGGCTTGTGGTGAAAACTATTGCTAGATATGCATTATGGTTTATAAACTATGAGAAACATTGTGATGGTTTATATACTATGAGACACATCGTTATGGTTTATATACTATGAGATACATTGTTATGGTTTATATACAATGGGATACATTATTATGGTTTATAGAGTATGAGATACATTGTTATCGTTTATATACTATGAGATACATTGTTATGGTGTATATACTATGAGATACATTGTTATGGTTTATATATTATGAGATACATTGTTATGATTTATATACTATGAGATACATTATTATGGTTTATATACTATGAGATACATTGTTATGGTTTATATACTATGAGATACATTGTTATGGTTTATATACTATGAGATACATTTTTATGGTTTATATACTATGAAATACATTGTTATGGTTTATATACTATGAGATATATTGTTATGGTTTATATACTATGAGTTACATTGTTATGGTTTATATACTATGAGATACATTGTTATGGTTTATATACTATGAGATACATTGTTATGGTTTATACAGTATGAGATACATTGTTATGGTTTATATACTATGGGATACATTGTTATGGTTTATATAATATGAGATACATTGTTATGGTTTATACAGCATGAGATACATTGTTATGGCTTATATACTATGGGATACATTGTTATGGTTTATACAGTACGAGATACATTGTTATGGTTTATATACTATGGGATACATTGTTATGGTTTATATACTATGAGATACATTGTTATGGTTTATATACTATGAGATATAGTGTTATGGTTTATATATTATGAGAAACATTGTTAAGGTTTATATATTATGGGATACATTTTTATGGTTTATATACTATGAGATGCATCGTTATGATTTATATACTATGAGGTACATTGTTATGGTTTATAAACTATGGGATACATTGTTATGTTTGAATATTATGTGATACATTGTTATGGTTTATATACTATGAGATACATTGTTATGGTTTATAGAGTATGAGATACATTGTTATGGGTTATATAGTATGAGATACATTGTTATGGGTTATATTTTATGATATACATTGTTATGGTTTAAATACTATGGATATATTGTTATGCTTTATATACTATGGGATGCATTGTTATGGTTTATATACTATGAGATACATTGCTTTGGTTTATATACTATGGATACATTGTTATGGTTTATATACTATGGGATACATTGTTATGGCTTATATACTATGGGATACATTGTTATGTTTTATAAACTATGGGGTACATTGTTATGGTTTATATAGTATGCGATACATTGTTATGGTTTATATACTATGAGATACAGTGTTATGGTTTATATAGTATGAGATACATTGTTATGGTTTATATAGTATGGGATACATTGTTATTTTATTTATTTTATTAATAAATAAATAAATAGTATGAGATACATTGTTATGGTTTATATAGTATGGGATACATTGTTATGGTTTATATACTATGAGATACATTGTTATGGTTTATATACTATGAGATACATTGTTGAGGTTTATATACTATGAGATACATTGTTATGGTTTATAGATTCATAGGTAGGTACTAGGCTATCTGCCCGAAGACATTTATAAGCCTAGCCAGAATGTGTTGGCTTTTGCCGCCTCCTTAGATTAGTTCCCTGTGCCTCTGTTTAGTAGAGCCATTGAAGTGATCCCTGGGGTAAACTTTCTGTTTTCCATCCACTCGTCCAGGTTTCTCTTGAAGAGGGTTAGCGAGGAGCTCTGCCTAATGTAGATGTGATTCTTGTTCCAGACCATGTGAAGTCTCTGGGACAGGAATCTATTCCTCCAGCACATCCTATTTATTGTTGAAGTGAGGTTTAAATCCCTGGAGCATGTGGCGCTTGAGGGGATATGGTTTTCTTTAGGTGGAGCATGTCCCTCAATTCTGGGTTGGACATGGCCTTGTATGTCAGGCAGAGATCACCTCTGAGTAGGCTGTATGCAACCGAGTACAGCTGGAGTTTCTTCAGTTGAGCTGCAGGGATATCTGGTTGAGGCCAATGATCCTCTTGGTGAGGTACTTCTGTGGTCTTTCCAGTTGTTGCAGGTGTCTTGTTAGGTACATCCCAAATGGGGCATTGTACTCTATGATGGGTCTGATGAGTGATGCGTAGAGGGGCCCAATGACCTCTTTCGATCTAGATGCAAACCCTTTTGTGATTAGGTGGGCCACAAAGAAAGATTTTCTAACCACTTTGGCAATGCGATTATCAAAGAAGAGGTTACTATCTACTTGTGTCCCCAGATCCCTTATTATGTTTTCCTTATTTAGGGGGCTACCACCTATGTGGTAGTTTGTGGGTACTTTGTTTTTTCCAAAGGGAATGACTATGCACTTTTTGGCATTTAGCTTGAGGTCATGATTTTGACACCTGGTATCTGTTCTTTTTGAGGATCTGACCATTTTTGAGGATGTCTGTGTTAGCCGGAGAGTCAGTTATAGATCCCAGTCTGCAATCGTCAGAGAACCTGGTCAGCCATAGTCCTCCTGTGCTTGCCTGTACCTCTGAGAAGTATATGCGGAACAGAATGGGTCCTAGGACTGAGCCCTGGGGAATGCCACTTGTAACCAGTTTAGAGTCAGACCTAGCTGCTGGAACTCTTACCATGTGGGTTCTGTCCGTGAGCCAGTTGGCAAACCATCTCGTGATGTAGGAGTTTATGTTCAGGCTGGTGAGCTTGTCTATAATACCTGAGTAGGGATACTATTATATATATGGTTATACATATATATATATAAATATATATATATATATATATATATATATATATATATGTATGTATATACATATATACGATGAGATACATTGTTGTTATAGTTTATGTACTATGAGATACATTGTTATGGTTTATATACTATGAGATACATTGTTATGGTTTATATACTTTGGGATACATTGTTATGTTTTAAATACTATGGGATGCATTGTTATGGTTTATATACTATGGGATACATTGCTATGGTTTATATACTATGGGATACATTGTTATGGTTTATATACTATGAGATACAGTGTTATGGTTTATATACTATGAGATACATTGTTATGGTTTATATACTATGGGATATATTGGTATGGTTTATATACTATGAGATACATTGTTATGGTTTATATAGTATGAGATACATTGTTATGGCTTATATAGTATGATATACTATGTTATGGTTTATATACTATGAGATACATTGCTATGGTTTATATACTATGAGATGCATTGTTATGGTTTATATAGTATGAGATACATTGTTATGGTTTATATACCATGAGATACATTGTTATGGTTTATATAGTATGAGATACATTGTTATGGTGTATATAGAATGAGATACATTGTTATGGTTTATATAGTATGAGATACATTGTTATTTTTTCTATACTATGAGGTGCATTGTTATGGTTTATATACTATGAGATACATTGTTATTGTTTTAGAATGCAGATGTATAATAGCAGGAGTAGATTTGTTAGCCTTTTATGACTGCTGGAATTGTGTTTGGTTAATAATTATGTTGTAGTTGAGAGCTGGTCATTAACCTGAGAGCATATTGTAATAAAGCAGACATGAGTTAATGGGGGTATTACAAATGAGTAAAGCCTGTATAGACGTATATTAAGATGGAGGATGGGGTTGTAGTATGGTGATGACAAATGGTTGATATTAGAGCAGCTGTTAGAGCCAAGGCAGTGTTTGCAATTGCAACTGTGGCGAGAGGAAGCTGTTCTCATCTTAATTTAGGAAAGGGGGTAATAGATTTTGTATATGGAGGGATGGCAGCCCAGATTTCTGAGACAGGTATGTTAAACTAGAAACTAATCCATTTTTCCATCTTAACCTTTAAAATCTGCAACACCTACTCCAAGACCACCAATTGCAGGTGAGCCCAAATTCTGCCTCTTGGTACTCATCTTGGGATTAGTGTTTCTGTTTAGCTTCTAGTGGGAGAAAGAGCACAGGAACATTATTTCCTGGGTACTGGTGATCACCAGAAAGCCCAATAACTGCTTCATAGGTTCCAGTTTGGAATGTGTGGTTATATTTTGCTCCAGGTGAGAGAAGTAGTAGAGTGCATAGATTCCTGAATCTTTCAGGTCAGGAAGTGAGTATCTGTGATTAACCTTCCTCATTTATTTGGTTGCTATTCAAGGCATCTACCAGGAAAAGGATACAACTAGCCTACAGACCCTTACATCATCTGGAAAAAGAAAGTGGAGCACCAAATAGGCTATGGCCTGTTTAACTTATAGTGATTGGAGCTACTGTTTTGCTTCTGGTGAGAGAAGAACAAATGAGCATTGTATCCCAGCGGAGTAAATCTGTGGAGACACTAGCATTAGTAGTAGTCAGGCAGTAGCCATTCATGTGACTCCCCTCTTTTCGTCATCCTTGATAAGCTAATTCTTTCTTTTCGGTAAGTGCTGTTTGATTTGCTTCTAATTTCAGAATATAAAGTATCAGGTTCTACTTATTAGTTTCCCCTCAAGTGCTTGGCAGTGTCATGTATAGCCACAGACACATTGAGTGACATTTTTCCTGTAAAAACACCATTGAAATTTCAGCAATACCTAGCTGCACACAGGACAACTAATTTGCAGTGACAAGCACTGCCCCCAGAGTCGCACACTGGATACTCCTGACATTACTTTATATTCTCACTCTCACTGTCAAAGTAATAAAAAGGGTCTGTTGCCATGGATATGAACTTTCCCACTATTTCCCTTATCAAGTTGGTAAATATCGGCATCCTGAGGCAATGTAGAAATTGTCTCATGTTTGCTGACAATCAGTTAATTCTCAAACAAACTGATACACTATGTGAGAGATGTATTTACACAACACTGGAGGCAAAGCTCTCACATAAAAGCACTCCTAATATCAATAAGGTTGCAGTAGTTCACGTGCTGCACCCATCACACACAATTCAAAGCAGACACATACACCCACATATGCTGAGCCACTTAAACATAACCTTCTTAATCCCAAAGACCTCCTAGAATAAGTATTCATAAAAAACACCCTCAGCAACCATAAATGTACTCTTTCAAGACAACACCCACATCAGTACATACAGCCACATCTCATGGAGCCTCTACTTTTAAGCCCATAAGGCAAAACATCATACAATCCAACATTCTGGTCATTGGAGACTTCATTGTGAGACGCACTGATGTCCCTCTCACCAGGCTGAGTATGAAGAAAGTCACAGTCAGTTACTTATCAGTGCCAGGATCTCCTACATTATGCATGCACTCAGGACATTGGACCACAAGTACCAGTATGACTCAATCATAGTCCATGTCTGTGTGAATGACCTGAGATGTATGTCCCTGGAATATATGAAGAAAGACATGTTGGAGCTCTCGGAATATGTGTCCCGGGCTGGTATGAACCTAGCACTGAGCAGCATTTTGTCTCCAAGGATTATGACACAATTTGAACAAAAGATGACTTTCTTTAATAATTGGATGAGCTTTTGGTGTCATTCTAAGGTGTTCAATATTTGTTAGCATGGAAGGATATGGTAAACAGACCACACTGCTTTGCCAGGGATGGTCTGCACCTCTCCCCTCTAGGCTTTCAAATATTAGCTACACCATTGTCCTTCCACATTGTGTCTTTTTTTAGGCAATGTCAAACCGGATGTACTCCTGACATAGCAAATCAAAACCAAGAAAATCTAAAGGTGTTACTGCTCAATGCTAGGAGTCTAAAAAAAAAACAAATTCAACTCCCTAAAAGCTCTCTTCACCCTAGAGAATGCTGATGTCTGTTTGGTCACTGAAACATGGTTTAAATCCGAGGAAGACACACTGACCATGTGAGGTTATATTGCCTTCCACACATTCAGACCAGCTACTACACAGATTGGGCTAAAGGTGGAGGTGTCTCGATTTACATTAAAAATAAATATACCTCCAGGCTGGTCAAACAGGGCAATGCACTTCAACTTTTCCATGTTCAAATCACCATAGTCAAAATCCAATTCTACTTCCTTGCAAGCTATAGGCCCCCATCTATGACCCAGGAAACCAATACTATCTATTTAAATTTATTGGAAACATTCACCATCCAATCCAGTACCATATTCATGGACAACTTTAATTACCCCACTATTAACTGGGAATCATATACAACATAAACGTACAGGCACAGAGATTCCTGGATTTTGTAAACACAAACTCCCTGGACCAGATTGTCAATACACCAACAAGGAGTATAGCCATACTGGATATGTTCCTCACTAATATGGAAGAGTTCTGCACATCCCATAGTGTAATCTCTTCTGTGGTAAGGTCAGAACACAAAATGGTCCCTTTGAAATAAACATAAAACCTGGAATCCTTCCTAACCCTGGAATATTCAAGAACTACTCTAAGGCTAACTTCCTACTATTAAGTGATAACCTGGCAAAATTTCAAGCCCCCATAAACTGCAAGGATACTGCTGCCTGCATGGAACTGTTCACAGAAACCCTATACAAGCATGCTGATAGCTGAATAGAGGACCCCAAGGACACGCCTACACAGAACTGTTCACAGAAACTATATACAAGAATGTTAATAGCTGCATAGAGGCAGCTGTTCCCACCAGGAGGAAGTACAGAACAAACACAAAAAACAAGCCACCCTGATGGAATCACAACATCAAATAGCTGTATAACAGGAGGAAGAAAATCATGGCAAAAATTAGGAGGTGCAGCACTCAGCAGGATAAACGTACTCTCGTCAAACTAAAGAAACAACTCAGAGGACAAATAAAGTCTACCTAAGCCAAACCTGAGGTAAATTTGGCCTCCTAGGCCAAGGACAACAACAAGGCATTCTTTAGCTATGTCAGCAACCTCAAAGGCAATACACAATTGTGTGTAGAGCTCATTGTAGATGGAGCCATCTACACTGAGCCAGAAGATGTAGCAAACTTACTGGCTGACAAATTCAGCTCCAACTTTGTCTCCCTCTCCCAATCAACCTTTCCACAAGAAATATTAAGTATAACTCCCCTGCAATCACTAGGGAACAAATCCTTAATGCTCTCTCTAAGGACAAGAACACGGTAACAATGGGTCCAGACAATATGCTCAGATGCCATCTAAATAGTATGAAACATGATCTATCAGGCCCTCTGGAATTGATATTTAACTGTAGCCTTCAAACAAGCTTCATGCCTCATGAATGGAGAACAGCAGCATTCATCTCTCTGCACAAAGGTGGGCCATCTACAGACCCTGGAAACTACAGTCCCATAAGTCTCACTAGACTCATATGCAAAGCCATGGAAAGAGTTATCATGAAAATGATCAATAATGACATAAGAAACCTCCAGACACTGGACCCAACCCAATTTGTTTTCATCAAGGGCAGATCATGCCTCCTCAACCTGGTGGACTTTATTGAGAAGGTCACCAAATCAATGGATGAGGACAAAATGGTTCACACTGTCGACCATGACCTGGCCAAGGCATTTGACACAATCCTCCACTTAGGCATTGTTGACAGATTTAAGAGGTTATGTACAAACCTTTATGTAACCCAGTGGATAGCCAGGTGGCTCTCAGACAGGACCCAGGAAGTTAAAATTTGGTAGCCCACCTCTATAAAGAAGCCAGTCACTGGTCATTACCAATATTGGCAACAGATGTTCCACGTCAGAGGTCAACTCCTCACAGGTCAGATCCGACCACAAGCTAATGACCCTAGACATCAATATCCCGTCCCCACCCCCCATTAAGGAAACCACAGTAAAAAACTTCTCCATAGCCAACTTCTTGCTTCTTAAGACAGAAGTGGCAAACTTCACAACACACATACAGACGGAAATAGAGGTACAACTGCTGAATCCTATACAGATGCACTGTATAAGCACATGCATGAGTGCATGGATTGTGCCATCCCCAACAGAACCAAGACACTATCCTCCAAAAAAAGGAAGCCAATCTGGTGGTCCACTGCCATAAAAAAACTCTACAACCGAAGGAAGAAGCTGTTGCAAAAAAGAGTAAAATCCTCTGATTGCAGGAACTCCCTGGTCAGCCTCAGTAAGAAGCTGAGATCCATCATAAAATCCTCCAAAGCCAGTTATGAAAATAAAATCAGCACTGATTCTAAAGACAACCATAAAGCATTCTGCAGGTATGGCAAGAATCTCAATGGCAGCAGTCAGATCTGCTCTGAGCTATAGCACAATGGCACTAGATATATAGAACCAACTGATATTGCCAACATCCTGGCAGATAGGTTCAGTGCAAACTTCACCCCCCATCAACCCCCAAAGGGCCCATCTCTATACCAGAAGAATGCAAAGTTTCTGTAATCACGGTTGCACAGGTAAAAACCACATTCTCCAAAACCAAGAACACAGCATCCATGGGACCTGACAACATCCCAGGCTACGTTCTACATGAACTACAGAATGAAATGGCACCCCACCTAAGCACCATGTTCAATCATAGCCTCACTTCAGGCTTTGTGCCTACTGAATTGTGCACAGTGATGATTATCCCCCACCACAAAGGGGGTGCCACCATGGACCCTGGGAACTACCGCCCCATTTGCCTGATGAGCCTGGTCTGCAAGGCCATGGAATGTATCATCTTATAAACAAGGACATTGGTAACCTCCAAATTCTGGACTCCACTCAGTTTGGGTTTGTAAAAGGTAGGTCATGTCTTCTAAACTTGACTGACTTCTTTGAAGCAGTCACCAGACACGTGGACGAAGGTAAGGTGGTGCACACAGCCTATCCTGACCTCGCCAAGGCTTTTGACACCATCCCCCACTCTGGAATTATAGATAAACTTACCAGACTGGGCATAAATCCCTATGTCACAAGATGGGTGGCCAACTGGCTCACTGACAGGACCCACACAGTGAAAGTAGCTGACTCCAAATCCAACTTCAGACCAGTGACAAGTGGAGTACCACAGGGCTCAGTCCTGGGTCCTCTCCTGTTTGGCATCTACTTCTCAGAAGTCCAGGCTAATATAGCAGGTCTTTGGCAAATAAAGTTCACAGACGACTGCAAACTAGGTGCCATAATAGAATCGCCTAATGATGTGTACCTTCTACAAAGGGGCCTCACTGAGACTGATGCTTGATGTCAAAGTCATGGCCTCAAGCTCAATGCCAAGAAGTGCATTGTCATCCCCTTTAGGAAAAACACTGTACCCATGAACTACCATATAGGCAGTAGCCTACTAAACACCAAAAGAGTGATAAAAGATCTTGGGACACAGGTGGACAGTAGTCTCTCCTTTGATAATCACATCACCACAGCAGTCAGGAAATCCTTCTACGTGGCACACCTCATCACAAAGGGGTTCACCTCCAGAAAAAAAGAGGTCATTGTTCCTCTCTACTCATCCCTCATCAGACCCATTATAGAGTACAATGTCCCATTTGGCATGTACCTCACAAGACATCTCCAACAACTGGAAAGGCCACAGAAATACCTCACTAAGAGGTTTACTGGCCTCAAACAGATGCCATATGCAGACCATCTCAAAAAACTCCAGCTTTACTCCGTCGCTTATGGCCTACTCAGAGGCGACCTCTGCCTAACATACAAAGCTATGTCAAACCCATATCTGTTGGACATGCTACACTTAAAGAAACCCCACTCTCTCCGAACACACACTCCAGGGACCTAAACCTTGCCACCACAATAAACAGAACATGCTGGAGGGATAAATTCCTGTCCCAGAGACTTCCCATGCTCTTGAACAGACTTCCCATTCATGTTAAGCTAAGCTCCTCATTAGCCCACTTTAAGAAAAATCTCAACAATTGGATGGGAAATAGGAAATTCATCCCGGGGATCACTTCTGTGGCTCAGCTAGACAGAGGCGCAGGAAAATAACTTTCTTGGGTGGCGAAAGCCAAGGACATTTTTTGGCTAGGCTTATATAAGCCCCAGGGCTGATAGCCTAGTACCTACCTATGAACCTATGAACAAGTGAAGTCCCTCAGGGATCAGTCCTGGGACCACTCACTTTTGGCATTTACTTCTCTGAAGTCAAGGCCAATGTCAAAGGCTGATTAAATTTGCAGATGACTGCAAATTAGGAGCTGTCATTGAATCACCCACGGACACAAATGTTCTCCAGGAAGGGCTGACGCAGACAAACAACTGGTGCCAGAGGCATGGACTAAAACTAAATGTAAAGAAATGCATTATAGTATCCTTCAGAAAGTCATCCACCCCTATCACATTGACAACACACACACACACACCCCTAAGAGCTGACCCAGTAGTCAGGGCCTTGGAAACACACATAGACAGTAATCTAGCCTTTGACCATTAAGTGTTTACAGTACTGAGGAAGTCATTCTATGTTGTATCATTCTATGTTGTGCAACTTATAAGCAAAGATATAGCATCTAGGCCCAAGGAAGTCATTGCTCCATTGTATTCAGCATTCATCAGACCTATCATTGAGTACAAAGGCCCTTTGATATGTACTTAACCAGGCATATCCAAACAACTGGAAAGTCCACATAGGATCCTCATTAAAAGAATACAGGGTGTAAGTAACATGTCCTATGCAGACTGCCTCAAAGCTCTATCCCTGTATTCTGTCTCCTACAGGCTGTTGAGAAGAGATTTATGCCTGGCACACAAGGCATTGTTGGACCCCATTCTGATGGACCTCCTGTGTATCAACAAAACAAACAGCACCAGAATTACCCATTCTAAAGACTTAAACCTTGCTTGTGATATAAATAGGACCTGCTGGAGAGACAGTTAGGTATCCCAGAGACTAGCTATTTCTCTGGAATAGGCTCCCCATCCATGTGAAGCAGAGTTCCTCCCTAATCCAGTTCAAGTGTAGTTTGGACAACTGGATGGAAAACAGGAAATTCATCCCTGGTTTTGCACTTATGTCTCTAATGGACACAGGCATCCTGTAAATGTTTCATCTCCCAGGCCCATCCTTGTAAATATTTTACCTCCCATGTCCCTGCTTACAATTATAAAGGGTACCAGAACTTGTCAGAGATTTGAGATGCATGGCTAGGCTTAAAAAGGTCCTTGCAGTCCTTAGCCTAGTAAACACGTATGAACTTAAAAGTTGTGTTCAGTGGGTAGTGTAGTTTTGAATGTGGGGAATGAAAAGGGGAGAAGGATGACTACTGTTACTGCAATGTTGTTTCATGTTAACGGCTCGTTTTATGCATCAGGAGGGAAAACAAAAGAAGTACTGGGTATGTGGAGGAATGGTGTTGATTTCTGTATTTGAAGTGTGGTTTCCCCATACATAAAATAAAGCTGTGGGTAGTTGAGACAGGGCAGGGTAGAAGAGATAATCAAGCCTGAATGTAATGAGGGGGAGCAGGCTTGCCCCACATGAGAGTAACCCCACGTTACAGAAAATCCTTTTAGAAGCAATCAGTGAAACCTACTGGTAGTTTGAAAGTATTTGCCTTTGGTTTCGATTATTTGTTTCTGGGGGTGGTGGAGTACAGAGGAAGCTTTGAGTTGCAGGAGTCCAGCAACAGCAGACAGTATGTAACGGTATTAACAAGACTCAGCATTCCTCTTAACTGCCCAGATTTTCACAGAATCCCTAGAATTTTGCCTCATATTTTTGGTTTGTTCCTGAAAAAATGTGATTTTCTCACAAATCACTGACGACTGATGTCACTAAATAATGAAGTACATTTGAGTTTCAGGCTCTATATCCTTAAGAACATGCATACTGATGCAGGACCTGTTATTCTAACAACTTTCTCAGTTTATAAGAGCAATATATAAAATTTGCCCCTATTTTTGGGCCTGTGTTTCCCCACTATTTTAGGTTTTGTCCAGATTTCTTGCATTAAAAGTTTGAGAGGTATGAGACTCAATACAGCTTCTTAATGTTCTCTGCTGTGTGCCCTGTGTCTGCTTTGAAGGAGTGTGGCTGTGTTTACTGAAACAAAGTGAACACATAACATTAAATGGCTGCCCAGAGTATCCCTGCTTATTCCCTGAATTTAACGTTTACTCCTCAGCATGACTGAGTTAACAGAAATTTTTAATGCACACTATTTTGTTTTTGTGTTCACAGTAATAGGGTCACCAGAATACAGTGGTCCAATGCTAATCCTGTCATGTGCTGTGAAGCCTTACAAGATGGCATTCTTGCTAACCTGAAGCTATATTTACTGCTCTTCCTGCACCTTGTTCGAAAAGGTACAGGTACAGGTGCATATACAAGTACAGGTACAGGTACAAGTACAAGTACAGGTACAGGTACAGGTACAGGTACAAGCACAGGTACAGCTACACGTACAGGTACAGCTACACGTACAGGTACAGCTACAAGTACAGGTACAGTTGACTACAGGGGGATCTTAGCTAATGTCAGCTAAGGGATGAGATTCTTATTAGGGATTTACTGCGTCCATCTCTCTGGGGTTACTGTGTCCATCTCTCTGGGGTACTCTGTAAGAGTAAACAGAATCACACAAGGACTGTATTTCAGATTCCACAGAGAATTGTAACAAAGTACTGTTGAGGCATTGTACTCTGTTAGAGGACAAGCATGCCTTGTCTAGCATTCTCCCTGCAACCTCTAAGATAAGGGCTCTAGCAGAGTTCAGTAACAACTACAGTATTTTTGCAGAGATTTGGGATTGAAACTTAGTGTCAGCTCAATACCTGGACAGAATAAAAGCCTTGTCATATCTATCTATGGAAGCATAAACTTCCATCAAAAAAGCAACTAGTTGTTCCAACAATGATAGACACCAAAATATCAAAAACTAAACATAATCAACAAAGGATTAAAAAAAATACACAATGTTTTTAGAGGGAGCAAGCCCCTTATTTATTTATTTGTTTTTTTATTTATTCTTTTTATTTGCATTTGTTGACTGGGGTACAGCATTGCTCCTACTGGACCATTTTCAGGCTCAATCAGTGAATACATGAAATTTCCAACCAGATCAAAAATAATACATAACAGTATCAGTATATGCTGTTATTGTTAGATTGAATATACATTTTAAAGAATTACAATTACATACAGATATCAGGGTACATATTTATGATTTTAGACAGAATATACAAATTTCAATTGTCACAGTTACAGTATAAAACATATAGAGCTTAAGAGAAGAGTTTTTTTTTTCCTGTGGATTTATATTTCACTGTTAAGGAAGAGCTCCCATTTTGCTTTTTTGAGAAAGAAAAACTTTAGGTCTGAGTCGAATTCAAGAAAGACAGTAATAGATTTTATACATGGAGGGATGGTTGCCCAGATGTCTGAGGCAAGAATGGAGATAGTGTGTTCCGTACAGTGTAGTTTTGAATCACAGGCTTGAAAGGCAGAGATATGTGCTGGGAGGGTTTCACTTCATAATCTCGAATTACAGAATGCTCAAAATTCAGTAACCCGAGACCATGAAGCTGAAAAACAGAATGCCGAAAGTGTATAAGAGCGAATTCGAATATCTCAAATCCGTGCCTATGCATTTCCGGTACATAGCGTGTAGTTTTATGGTGTCTGAAATGGCAGGTAAGTGAGTGTTTGTGTGTGTTTTTGTACATTGTGTGTGTGGGTAAGGGTAGGGAGGTGTAAGTGTGAGTGTGAGTGTTGGATTTGTTGGTGTTTGTGTATGTGTGATGTGTATTTGTGTGCGAGCGAGTGGAGGATGCCGTGGTGTGAGTTTTTTTTTTTTATGTTATGTGCGACCTCGGAGTTTGTATATATATATATATATATATATATATATATATATATATATATATATATATATATATATATATAGGGGAGGTGGGGGCGTAGCCCCCCACATGAGGAATGCAGGGGGTCTTGACCCCCTGCTTATATGTAGTGTAGTGTTGCGTGGTTTGTGTGCTGTGGGTGGAATGGTGTGTATGTTAATTGGTGTATGTTGTATGTATGTTTTTGATTGTGTGATTCGGGATTGTGGTTTCGGTGCCGTGAATGGTTTGACTTTATAGTCTTGGGTTACTGAATTTTGAGCTTTCAGTAATTCGAGATTATGAAATGAAACCTCTGGGAGAGAAATCTAAAATTATATGCATTGGTTTTGTCATGCTTTCTGCTTTACAGAAAGGGTAACAAGTTAAGGCTAGTGAATTTGAAGGCTAGTCCTGCTACAAGTTGAGTGTTTCTTAGGTACAAAGGTAAACATTTATCAAAGATGAAGAAGTGGTGTTCTGTATTAGTGGCTAGGGTAATACATTTACAGAAGTTATTGCAGATGGTTTGTCGAACTTAGTCATTCTTTTTTTTCCCGATGCTTTCACCATTATGGAAACTTTCAGATGAAAGGAAGTAAGACTTGATTGGACCACAGGAGCAGAATGGTAACTTTGTTCTTATTGTTTTGTGCATGCTTTTGTAGGTTGAGATTGGGGTATAGCCAGACATCAAGGTATTTATAATTATGAACTGTATTTATTGCCTTCTGATTGCAGTGGGTTATGGCCCAGTTGCATGGTACATTGACTAGCCTTCACCATGAGACACAAGTTAACAACCCAAGCTTAATTCTTCCTGCACTTTGACTGTGTAAACTTTATATTCAACACAGTAGACACACTATCTAGACATCAGTTTGATTAAGTCTCAGTTCTACTAAATGTCAAAGCTTCTAGTCTTACCACTGAACCTACACTTTGCTACTCAAATGAAGATATTTATAGTTATAAAACTGAGTCAAAGGTGGCAAAGCAAATAAGTTCAAAATATTCAATACAGCTGTTCTATATCATATATTCAAAATTCCAAAATATCGAACGCCATAAGTTTGAACTTGGAATTTCAAATATTGATAACATCGAGTGCTCAGAATTAGTGAGTTTTTTTCCCCGAGGGAAAAAATTTGCTGTTCCGAGAAACATACACACAACACAAGCACACCAAAATAAAAAAATCACACGCATACAGTTAACAAAACCCAACCCCACACTAAACCATACATACATTACTAACTATCCACTTACCTTAACCTGCACCCTAACCCTAAGGTCCGTAACTATCGCACACATACCCTACGAAACTATACACAAACAAGCTAACTAATACACATGCATACAGTTCACAAAACCCAACCCTACACTACACCATACATACATTACTATCCACTTACCTTAACCCACACCCTAACCCTAAGGTCCGTAACTCTTGCACCACGGTGGAGGAAATAGTGAAGCCATGGAATGGCCCACCGAAATCTTGCCCTAGTAAGATTTTGGTGTTCCGGGCCTTCGCTATTTTCATAATTCGATGTTGTGGGTTCGACATTTTAACTTTCAAAGTTTTACATCTTCGAACTTATGATATAGACCCCAATACAGCACCTGAACATCTGAACCAGGGTTCAACTTACAGAAAAGACTACAGAAAAAGAAGACTGAGCATATAATTAAAGACATGTTGATACCACAAGTCAGCATCTGGACCTTTGTATGAAGCTCTTGCAAGGGTTAAGAACAAAATAAAACGTCTAATTATATTAGCAGCCTCAAAATATATTGCAGGATGCATCCTTCTGAGCATCCATAGTAAAATAGGAGTCTTCTACTGCTATTTCTATCATAAAGAAATAAATCAAAATGTAAACTCACAGCTTGAACACTGTGCCACACATTTAGATATGTATGATAAAACAAACTGTGTTTATATCTATCCATTTTATAATCTCTGGTTGCCAGAGAATGCAGGAGGGATTGGTATAATTCTTAAGGTGTTTACCTTGCAGACTCAAAGTACAGGGTTTGACTCTCATCTGTGAAGGAAATTGGATAGACTTAAAATGGCCCCCAAAGGCAATTAGTCTAGTGCTTATTGACTTTTAGGGTGGGAGGTTGGCAAGTTAGTTAAGGTATTTACCATATAGACACAAGACGCAGGGTGTGATTCTCACATGGGGTAATTGGCCAGGCTTAAAATGGCCCACAGTTAGCCTAGTACTCATCTATGAAACTAAGAATGACAACATGTTTATCTCATGAAGTACTGAGTCCAACATCCCTTGAATATGATGAAAATCTATAAACTCCAAAACAAAAGCATGGTAATTTTACCTAAGGTCTACAACACAACATCTAAACCAGAAATAGTCAAGATGTTTGAAAAATATTAGACTTTTAGAATCACCCCAATGTTCTAAGCAACCCTAATATGATAAATATGCTGAAGGGCTTTGGGTCTGGCTAAAAGAAGAATTGCAATACATTTTATATGTGGAGATGTTTGAAACATATTCAATAATTCCAGTATTTTAAACAAATCTAATATGACAAAATAAGTTTTTTTTTTCATAAGAAGGACTTTCATGGGTCAACCTTCTTGAGCCATAAAAAATGAATTATACAGTAACAGTCTCACTAGATTAACCATATAAACTGTAGGCAAATAATAGCCAAATGAAGCAACTGAACCAAATGGGTAATTTATTTTGTTCTACAAAACATTCAACAAACTACATAAAAAGAAAAGAAGGAAGAAAAAGTTTCTGGCCAGATCAGAAAGTCACTTAATTATTATGAAAAGCATTTAAATGAGGTAAGTCTCCCAAACTTACCATTGAGAAACGCAAGGTCAGGTAGGAACCACTGGAGGCAATGCATTCAAAAGCTGACTAAAACGGGCTCCTTATTAAGAAGCTTAGCAGCAACCAACAATTCTATACTGAACTTATCACTTATTAATCATATTTTGCTGACCCTGAGGATATTGATAATATCCTGGCAGACATATTCTCTCGAAAACTTCTCCCCACCCACCATCCTATGTGTTGCTCCATTATGCCTTATACCCTCCTTCTGAAAGGGTGGTGCATTTAGCATAATGGTTAAGGTCGTCACCTCCTAAATGCACTGTACAGAGTTTGATTCTAACCGGTTATTGTCTAGGCTAAACCCTACAGGGCAGGTAGCTTACTATTCATCTGTAAAATCACTTTAAACCAAGTCCATCTGTATTTTCAGAACTAAACATTTCTCTGCCATTTGTCCTTACTGTGCCCCAGATGCTTGCTGAGAAGTGCTAAGTACCATCTACCAAAATCCTTCATCAGCTTTTCAAGCTCGGTCTTTGCATTGGTTAGATCACCAAGGTGTGAATAATAGCTGTTGTGGTACCCTTGTATAAAGATGGTTATTCTTTTATCCCTGGGAATGGCAAGCCTTTTAGTTTCAGTAGTATTATTTGCAAGGCTACGGAATATGTTATTGCTGAACTAATAAACAATTACATAGGTGCCATTATATTCCTGGACATAGACCAGTTTGACTTTGTGAAAGGTATACCATGGCTACTCAATGTTGCTGAGTTTTTTGAAAGGGTTACTGAAGTTACAGTTAATTTATTTTATTTATTTATTTTACATTTGTTGACCGGGTTAGTCCGACTGAGCTGGAGAGCCGGGGAGAAAAGCTCCAGTACATTATACAATAATATAAGCAGTATTAATTTACATTCAAGTAAAAAATATTATTAACACATTATGATTCCTTAGGTGGTAGTTAAAAAAAGAGGTATACAGTACAGACTTTGTATCTTCGTATTGTCAAGGCATTTGATAGTGTCCCTTGTATATGAATTATTGGCAAACTCTCCCAACTAGTATTATGTGGTGTGGATGAGCTTCTTAATAATATCCATTGTCGTATGCTTAGCAAGGACCTCTGACCCTCTGACATTCCTTACTGAAGTCCTGACTTTTGCAATTAGCAGTTAATGGTAAAAATGATCTTGGTCAGTTGAAGCCATCTAATTTCTTGTAGTAATATGCACTGGTATAAGTTATTGTGGAGGTAAGTGGCAAACTTCGTAGTTTTTATTGCACTACTATTGCAGTTTTGCTAGTTGTTTGCTTGTAGGTTGCTTACAATAGAAGAGACTATAAGATGAGGCTTGGAGTTAGAAAGACATTAGCTGTACTTATTCATGACTGAGGGGTTAGTAATGGTTTTACTCTGTGTACAACACAGACTAATACTCTATATTAAATAACAGGTTTACGTGTATATTTGAATCGGTCTAAAACAATAATTAAACAACAATATTTTTTTCTGCTTAGCTTGCATTGAACTATTTTTTCTCTCTGTCTCATCATTGGTATAAATATTTTAAACACCATTTTTGCATAAAGTTTCTAAAACAGCAGTTGCAATAACTTTAACTTACCAGTATGTCTTAGTACCCAGTAGACACATTGGCAATATTTTCGGTCTAGAGATCATCATCTTTTAATCTTTTTCCCATGTCAAAGAGAGAAAATGTGATGAAAGTCATGATTATTCTAAAATCTTTGCGCTGGAGTCAATCAACATTACATGGCCCGCTAAAATCATATTTGTGTTGCTGAGCAACACATCGTAGCGCACTGATTTGTATTCAGTAAGTGTCTCTACACAGCATGTATAGCCACGGAAACCCAGTAAATATTTTGGCATACTAATTACAGCATAAGTAGCTGAATTGTATGCTAATCCACCAATCCAAGATGGAGGAGCTATTCAACAAGCTGTAAAACAGCCGTGCAGACTCAGTGCAGGTTTTAGCTTTGAATTTTAATACCTGCTGGAACTACTTTCCACCTAAATAATGTCAGGGGCTGCTGCTGCTCTTCTGTACATGTATGTGCATCAGACCAAAGTCTGTGCTGCTGATGATGATGAAGATAATGCTGACAGGCCTCCGCCATGAAAGAGATGGGTGTTTAGAGACAGTTTTACTTTTTTTTGTATGACATGATGGAAATAGTGGAGCACTACATGGTGGATAGAGACACACTAAGGAACTCTGCAACCTCTGTCTTCTTCAACTGAAAGCAACGGGCAAACCAAGGGGAACCACTACTGGTGGAGACTAAGGTATGTGTAGCACTTAGAATTTTAGCTACAGGAACCTTCCAGAGACCATTAGGCATGCTAGGGGTGTCACAGATATCAGCATCCAGAATCCTACATCAGTTCCTGAATGTTATGCTACACTATGCCAGTGACTGCATACATTTTCCTCGTACCCCTGAGGACAGAGATACAACTAGGCAGGATTTTTACCCTGTAGCACACTTCCCTGAAGCCATGGTTGCCATAGACTGCATGCACATTGAGATCAAAGCAATACCCAGTGAACAGGAAGGGTCTACATAAACAGAAAGGGCTTCCACTCCTTTAACTGTCAGGTCATGTGTAACGCTAAGGGAATCATCCTCATTGTGCTTGTTGGCAACCCCAGCAGTTACCATGACTCCCATATCTGGCACAACTCACAGCTCTACCAGAGGTTTTCCGCAGGAATATCCCACAAGGTCATTTACTGGGGGGTGTAAGATATGCACTTGAACCATGGCTGATGATGCCCATCAGAAATGCATAAACACCAATGGAGGAACATAAAGAAACATCACAGAGTGTGGTTTTGGGCTGCTGATGTCACATTCCTAAGCCTAAATACATCAGGGTAGTATAATGCAGTACAATCCCTATACATGTTCTGAAATTTTCACTGTCTGTGTTATCCTTTAGAATATTATACTGAGAAAGCAGCTTCATCAGGAACACCTTGGGGAAGGGGCACACATTCCACCACCACTGGCAAGGTCACTACAGGCATATGCAGATGATGAGTCAGAGGGGAACCACTACCCACTATGGGTGTAGGCAAACATAGGTGTGCATGATCTGCCTTTGCCCAGATCAAGAGGCAATGGATAGCACAGACACTGACCACCTAAGCGGTACAACTTTCATCCTATGCACATACATACAGTAACATTGATGCCAGGTAATGTTCATAACCTTTACTTACCCATGTAATGGCTGTGTACTGCTAGCATCACATAGAGTCAACCCCAAATTAAAACTCTTGTTACTGCAGGATTATCAAGATAAGTGTTGAGCCATGAATAGGAAAATAAATGGCTAAGAACATGAATGAATGACAGATTCTTGCATACTGTTACTTGCAATTGTACCTAAGTAGAAAGTGTGTGAGATTTACAGCAATGGTATCAATATGTGACAAGACTGACTTATGTCAATAGATGTCTGCTCTTAATCAACTAACAGGCGTTATGCATCAAAGATATACACAATACAAAAACCTGTAAGAATGGAGTACAATATAGAAAACAGCATCATCTGTGCATCAGAACATATGTATCCCTGAATCCAAAAGATAGAAACAAGGAGAAAGCACAGTTATCATCATTTACACAGGGTGGGGGCACAGTTATCATCATTTGCACAGAGTGTTGTTTGGGGGAGAGCAGGCAGGAGGCCAAGGCTGACACAAAAGGTAATGAGGGCATGTGAGTAAGAAAGTCAGACAGGCAGAAATTTATCTAATTATCAAATGGCCACTGAGACAGAATGAACCACAAGCCTAATGAATGACTCATGTGTGTGTGTGTGTGTGTGTGTGTGTGTGTGTGTGTGTGTGTGTGTGTGTGTGTGTGTGTGTGTGTGTGTGTGTGTGTGTCTGTATGGCCAGTCGAGGTGCGACATGTGTGCAAGAACACTTCCAAGCTCTGTGCTAGCTCTAATTCTTGACATGTTGGACTGTTGGACAAGTGTAAGCCGTGCATGGTAGAGGTAGCATTTTATTGTTGTTGTCCCTGACTGTGTGAACTGGCTCTGCCAGGAGTTGCACTGACATGTCTATGCCCATTGTCAGATATGCTGGTGCTACCCAAATGTGACTGCTGTCTGCTGAATGAGCTGTCCTCATGAGAACGCCCAGGACCACACACCATGGCCTACCACATCTGGGTGTGGACACCTCAACCACTGATGGAACAGTGGAAGTAGTGCCACTACAGGAGCATGATCAAGCATGGCCACACTGGCTAACCACAAATGATGCTGCTGAACTATGTCCACATGGACACTTTTCCCTTCCCAGCAGGCATTCGTCATAGACTCTGCCCATTCCATAGTGTCTTTCATCTGATTCATTAAACTGGACACATGGCATGGTGGACCAGGCATACACATCAACTTGTGCCACATCAACAACTCTAAGCACTTGTAACTTGCCTGTGCCTCCATGATAGCCCTAAACATACATCAAGTAGCATGTAATGACACACCAGGATAATGTGGAAGGTGGACAGCTGGCCTCCCCAAGCACACCTAACAACCCTCCTGTGTGGCACCTCTCCCACACTTTGGCTATGGCCAGAGGTAACGGGCACCAAAGCCACATTATTCACCCTGATAAAGTGTCTCACCCTCCACCTTTCCAGTATCTGTGGGCTCAGTGGAATAGGTATGTGTAGGCCTACAGTGTTTGGCAGACATCCAGGGGATGGCTGAATGTCAACCTGAGTGCCAGATTCAAACTGTGCACCCCCTCCCCAATTCTGCCACTATCGTCATCAGAGCCTACCAATACTCTGACATCAGGTGGTAGGAGTCCTACACTTCCACTGTCAGGATCACCTGGATAATAAGAAACAAACACAGAAATGAAATTACTACTCCAATAAATATTAAACCAGTTTATATGACAAAAAAACTAATGGTCCCACTCTCACAGATGGTAAAGCAATGCAGATAATCACTACCCCCACCTCACACATGCAGGTAAATGGATATGTCCGATGAGTGGTCATCAATAAGCTTACAATGTGCAGACTCCACAGCTGGTAGGGAGGTTGGTCCTGGAAGAAATGATACAAGGGAAGGTTGGCAATTAAACAGGGACAGTGAACACACAATTTTGCCTATATGTCCTGTAAGAATAGTTCTAACTGAAGGATGGCTGACATGGAAGTAAATATTGTGGGAAGAAATAGCCAGGGAATTCTTATGGCTAGGCTTGTATAGGCCCTGGGGCTGATAGCCTAGTACCAACCTAGGAACCAAGGAACCTATGTCCACCACAGCCCAGGTGTAATGAACTGTAGGTTCACTATAGATTAACTATAGGTTAACTATAGGTTAACTATAGGTGTAATGTGTCATATAACTCTATTAACTTATCAATAGGTACAGGAAAAAAAATTCTCCCAGGAAGTAATACTCAAATAATATATATTGCTATGTAAACAAGTCTAGAACTTGCCATATGCAGGCTTACCTGGAAGCTGCTCCTAGGACACAGTTGTCCTCCCAGACACATCAGCACTGACATCAAGCACACATTGATGTGCAGTTTCCACTGAGGTGTCTGGATCTTCATTTGGTGTCAGTCAGGCCTCATAGCAGACTCCCACCTATAACCAGCCGTCCATGGTCCACTGCAGCTGGTCCACTGCAGCTGGTCTCCTTTGAGCTGATCAAATCATATCAGTGGCTCGATGACGCACATTATCACAATTCTTGGTGCAACCCCCTACTGCATTGACATCATTCACTAACTGGTTCCAAATCTGCTTTCTGACAACCATATCCACATATTCTCTCTAAAGCAGTAAAGGTGCCATGGCACCTGAATACCTGAATTATCATTTCATTTAAAAAGTCACTGAAAGGAGTTACATGGATTTGTATGCTTGGGCACCATAATTCTATTAACATGAAATAGAGAAACATACAACAAATAATCACCTAAATGAAGTCTTGCTTATGTACATGTTTGCCAACATTAAGCACTGGAAACTCACTTTTCAGTTATTAAAACTGAAAGTTATATGGTTGTTCCACTTCACCCTCATACACAAACCAATGTTTGTCCAAACCGAGGAACACCACTTTAGTAATGCATTATGTTTCCTATAGAAATATCAACATACCTACACATTTTTAACAGAAAAGCACTTGTAACAAAATTTTGTTATGGTAAAACAGAAATGGTAGGTGGCTCTCCCACCCCCAAAACAACAAAGCAATGAAGGTTTCGGCAAAGCACAGAATTCCACAGAATCAGATTGATATATATGCTTTCCGTACATTCATCAGGTTGTCTATACATTTACAACAGAAAAGTAAATTTATGATTGACAGTCACATCTCACTGTGCCAACCAGTCCCCTGGAGGTGGCCCTGGGCTATCTCATAAGCATAACACCTGTGCCAGAGACACATACATTACATTTCTCTCCAATAACATAGAAAATTTGGAAAGAGGAAGGAGGACAAGGAGACCTGGTGGTGGAATGAAGAAGTACAGGAGAGTATACAAAGAAAGAGGTTGGCGAAGAAGTGGGATTGTCAGACAGGTGAAGAAAGTAGACAAGAGTATAAGGAGATGAGGTGCATGGCAAAGAGAAAGGTGGCGAAGGCTAAGGATAAGGCGTATGAAGAGTTGTAAAAACGGTTGGACACTAAGCAGGGAGAAAAGGACCTGTACCGATTGGCTAGACAGAAGGACTGAGCTAGTAACGATGTGCAGCAGGTTGTTGTATCGTTTGGCTTTTCCCGGTTAGGGGTCACCACAGCGGAACTCCGGTCCGCTAATGATTGGCAGTAGATTTTTACATACTGGGTTGCCAGCCCTGATGCACAACCTTCAACGAAGGTACACCCATTCATGCATGTCTCCGCATAGAAGACACTTTAGCTGAGAATCGAACAGGACAACGTCTTACTGTGAGGCAAAAATGCTACCGCAGCACCACCACTGCAGTAAAGATGTGCAGCAGGTAAGGGTGATAAAAGATAATAAGGGAAACATACTCACAAGCAAGGAGAATGTGTTGAGCAGATGGAAAGAGTACTTTAAGGGGTTGATGAATGAAGAGAATGAGAGGGAGAGAAGGTTGCATGATGTGCGGATAGTGAATCATGAAGTGCAGTGGATTAGAAAGGAGGAAGTAAGGATAGCTATGAAGAGGATGAAGAACAGAAAGGTTGTTGGTCCAGATGACATACCTGTGGAAGCATGGAGGTGTTTAGGTGAAATGGCAGTGGAGTTTTTAACTAGATTGCATAATGAAATCTTGAAAAGTGAGAGGATGCCTGAGGAATGGAGAAAAAGTGTTTTGGTACTAATTTTTAAGAATAAGGGTGATGTAAAGAGCTGTAGTAACTACAGAGGGATTAAACTGATCAGTCACAGCATGAAGTTATGGAAAAGAGTAGTGGAAGCTAGGTTAAGAATGGACGTGATGATTAGTGATCAACTGTATGGTTTTATGCCAGGAAAGAGCACTGCAGAAGTGATGTTTGCTCTGAGAGTGTTGATGGAGAAGTACAGAGAATGTCAGAAGGAGTTGCATTGTGTCTTTGTGGATTTAGAGAAAGCATATGACAGGGTGCCTAGAGAGGAGTTGTGGTATTGTATGAGGACGTCGGGAGTGTCAGAGAAGTATGTAAGCGTGGTACAGGATATGTACGAGGGTAGTGTGACAGTGGTGAGGTCTGCGGTGGGAGTGACAGATGCGTTTAAGGTGGAGGTGGGATTACATCAAGGATCAGCTCTGAGCCCTTTCTTATTTGCAATGGTGATGGACAGGTTGACAGACGAGATCAGACAGGAGTACCCGTGGACTATGATGTTTGCAGACAACATTGTGATCTGTAGTGAGAGTAGGGAACAGGTGGAGGAGACCTTGGAGAGATGAAGATATGCTCTAGAGAGAAGAGGAATGAAGGTCAGCAGGACTAAGACAGAATATATGTGTGTGAATGAGAGGGAGGATAGAAGAATGGTGAGGATGCAGGGAGTAGAAGTGGTGAAGGTGGATGAGTTTAAGTACTTTGGATCAACAGTTCAGAGTAATGGTGAGTGTGAAAGAGAGGTGAAGAAGAGAGTACAGGCAGGATGGAGTGGGTGGTGAAGAGTGTCAGGAGTGATTTGTGACAGACGAGTACCAGTAAGAGTGAAAGGGAAGGTCTACAAGAGGGTAGTGAGACCAGCTATGTTATATGGGTTGGAGACAGTGGCATTGATAAAAAGGCAGGAGTCAGAGCTTGACGTGGCAGAGTTGAAGATGTTAAGATTTGCACTGGGAGTGATGAGGATGGACAGGATTAGGAATAGGTATATTAGAGGGTCAGCCCAGGTTGGAAGATTTGGAGACAAAGCCAGAGAGGCAATATTACATTGGTTTGGACGTGTGCTGAGAAGGGATGCAGAGTATATTGGGAAAAAGATGCTAAGGATGAAGCTGCCAGGTAACAGGAAAAGAGGAAGGCCTAAGATAAGGTTTATGGATGTGATGAAAGAGGACATGCAGGTGGTTGGTGTGACAGGGCAAGATGCAGAGGACAGGAAGAAATGGAAACAGTTGATCTGCTGTGGCGACCTCTAATGGGAGCAGCCGAAATAAGAAGAAGAAGGAGACAAAGCTAGGATGTACTTGAATAATACAAGCATACCTTAACAAAATTAGAAGTCTCTGGAAATAAATCACATTCTAATGAATAGCAATCTTCTGTTTTGTCCAAGTACACACATCTTCTCACCTTTAAGTTCCCTAGCTACACAGTTACAATTTTATAGTGTAGATTCAGTCCCCTGAGCATGGTGAAGATGCAAATGAAGTGTGAACTCATTAGAGATTGCTGAATACCAAACTTTTGACTTTGTGTAGCAGGGGTAAACATAGAGTAGGCTCTACAACTCTGTTAGTTGCTAATGGACTGCAACTGTGACTGATTAATCAGAGGGAGAAGAAAGACACAAAAGCAATTCAGCCTACCTTACCTTCAGTGGATGTGTTACTCAAGATACATTTACAAAGTGGAGAAGTGACTTTAGCAAACTTTTAAATGAAACTAAACAGCATGCATTTATCATTTTAGTTCAGTAGTACATAAGGACGGCCACTGTGGTGCAGCGGTTAGCATTGCTGCCTCACAGCAAGAGGCTCTCCAGTTCAATCCTCGGCAGGGGTGCCTTCTGTGTGGAGTCTGCATGTCCTCCCTGTGGTCACATTGGTTTCCTCCAGGTGCTCCGGTTTCCTCCCACATCCTAAAGACATGCTGTAGGTGGATTGTGCATGTGTGTGCCTTCGGTGGAAGGTTGGGTGCCGGGCTGGCAACTCAACACCATAAAACACCACTGCCAATCATGAGCAGACAGGCGATCCACTGTGGCGACCCCTAACTGGGAAAAGCCAAAAGAAGAAGAAGTTCAGTAGTACACAAACTCTCCTGCATGTGCTGAAAAATCTTTTTCACTGTCAAGTACTTTTCATCATACACTAAAGGAGAATGATACAAAATGCACAATAGAATGCATGCCTGAGATTACATCACAGATAAGGGAAGAAGGAACACAATACAAATAGAAGATGGAGCTATATTTGTGCAAAAATATTCATAAATGGTTGTGTGATCACTCATTGCACTAAATATGTAAGCAACACATGCAACCAACTGAGAATGTACGAGTGCATGTCCTGTTAATACTGTAAAGGAAATGGGAATTGTTTGTATGCACATGATTTGCTTTCCTGCTGCAAAGCTGTGTCTGTGGCAAGCAGAGATAATAAACTCACACTGTGTTTTGTGCTTTCATTAGTACGATCATTCAAATCTACAGCTGTGTAAAAAAATGTTTTTTTTTTTAATATTAATATTTGTGTGGGAAGCAGCTTAGTGCACACACTGTGAAATGTGTGACTATTTAAAATGTAATATTAGTTTCCTTAAGAAGAGCAATCCTGCATAGCCCCGTTGTGTGGCAGTCAGCATCTGAGGTGATATGGACAGCATAAATTACACTTCTGAATCAGTTGTGTACATAGCATACCTTATAAAGATGTTGAGTCACACAGGACATAAGATAAAGCATGGTTCAAGTCCCACATTGCACATTATTATTTTAACAATATAGTATATTAAGAATTTTTACAAAGAAAATATATTTTTGCCTTTGCCTGTTTCATTTGTGCTAAAGACATGCTTCTGGAGCATTTCTCCCCGGGCCTCTGCTGAAAACAGGATCTGTAGAACCTAGTCAGACTTTCCCAGTCAACAAATGTAAAATAAATAAAATAAATAAATAAAAAATTTGTGCATTGCTCACCTGTAAGCAAACATTTATTTATTTATTTTTATTTATTTGCAGTTTGTTAACCGGGAAAGTTTGTTGGGCCAGAATGAGCCTGTTTTCAATGGACGGCCGTGGAGAAAAGCACCATATACAATTATTACAAAGCTAATATCAACAAAGTTAACAAGTACAATACAATTTTAAAAACTACTAAAACACAGTAATATAGAAGACAGAATAACATTTGAGCAAGGTACTGTAACATAGCATTAATTGAAATTAAAACAAGTATTTTGGAGTGCATAAGCACAATTTGGACTGCAGACATATATGCACTCATAGTTTCATGAGGCGAGAGGTAGGAAGAATTAGAGAAAAAGAGTCAAACAGTGAGAGGTGAGTAGGTTGAGCTATGAGACAGGAAAAAGGGAGAGGGAGTGGGAATGAAATGAAGGGAGTCACTAGGGTGAGTTATGAGAAAGGAGGAAAGGGAGAGGGAGTGGAAATGAAACGAAGGGAATCACTAGGGTGAGTTATGAGAAAGGAAAAAGCATGAGGGAGTGGAAGTGATATAGAGGGAGTCAGGTGGGGTGAGAGCATGAGCATTTCCAGTGAGAAGAGAGATTGGAATGGAGCATGGTCTTGTAGGCAGAGTGGTTTTGGGTGATTCGAATGTGGGGGGGGGTGAATTCCATAGGCAAGCAAGGGAGAAAGACAGTAAAAATTGCCTAGGTGCACATAAGGGTTTGTACACTTCGAGGAGGTTCTGGTTATTGGACCTAAGTACTCTGTCAGGATGATGATGATGATGATGATGCAAAGTGAGTATGGAGTAGAGGGCAGGGCAGTTAGAGGGTTTGAGAATGAGTTTGTGAGCAGTTAGCAGTTGAATGTAAGAGAGAGTGAGGGAGCTCTAGGCAGTTCAGGGAGTGGAGTGCATCACAGTGGTGGGAGGAGGATTTGGTCCCAGTAGCAAACTTAGAGATTTTAATCTGGTAGGATGGCAGTTTTGACTTTAGGGAGGATTGAAGGTTGGTAAGGAGAGGGGCTCCATACAAGAGAGGGGATGAGGTAGGAAACAGAGAGTAGATGTTTGGATGAGGGAGTGAGATAACAGCTGTGACGATACAGCATTCCGAGCTTTTGGTGTGTTTCCTTAATACTAGTTTGTATATGAATGTCAAACTTTAAATATTCATCGATGATAACACCTAGAGGTTTTGTATGGGAGACTATTTCAATGGGAATCTTATTCTGACTGACTATGGAAAAGGAATTTTTATTGAGAGAGGTGTTTTTAGATGGGTTAAAGATCATGATTTTGGTTTTGGATGCATTTTGAGCAATGGGATTATTCGGCATCCAAGACACGGTACAAGAGAAGGCATCTTGTGTTAGTTGCTTGAGTTTGGGGAGGAATTGACCATAGCAAATTATGGTGGAATCGTCCATGTATTGGACAAGTTTGGTATCAGGAATGCACTGATGAAAATTATTAATGAAAATGTGAAGAAGTAAGGGGCCCAGTAGATAGCCTCGTGGACCTCCTGCTGGAGTGCGAAGGAAGGAAGAAGTACAATTGTTCCTCTTGATGGCTTGCTGTCTATTAGAAAGGTAACTGGAAAACCAGTTAAAAGAGCAGGGGGTAAGATTGAGAAGAAATAGTTTGGACAAGAGAAGTTTGTGGGAAACAGTATTGAAGGGCTTTGCTAAGTCTAGGAGAAGGGACGATACAATGTTGCCCGAGTCTCTGGTGTGGTTGATGATGTCAGGGAAGGAGAGAAGGGCAATGGTGGTACTATGTCCAGGTCTAAATCCATGCTGAGTTGGAGAAAGAAGTTGATTGGCTAAGAGGTAGGGCACGAGTTCCAGGTGTATGCATTTTTCAAGGACTTTTGAGATAGGGGACAGGATGGCTATAGGACGAAGTTGGAGATTTCAGTATTGTTGTCTCCTTTGCAGAGGGGAATGATGAACACTTTCTTCCAGAGGAGGGTACATAGGATTCTTGAACTGAATGGTTGATAAGTATGGTGATGAGAAGGGCTATGCCGTCTGCAGCTAGCTTGACAAAGTTAGATGGAAGGTTGTCTGGGGCATGACAGCATGGTTTTAGTTTTAGTAGAAGTTTTTTTATGGTGTGTAGAGAGATGGGTTGCATGGTAAAGGGGTGAGATGAATAGTGTTGATGTCAGTGGGACCAGAGTGAAGGGTGTGGGATGAGGGAGGAGTAGAAGTGTTATTAGAGAATAATGTGGTGAGCTTGGCTATTGAATCAATAAAGAGTCGAATTGGGTCATTAAGATATGATCTGGGATTTAGAGTCAGGGCAGAGATTGTCCTTTTTGCCAGGAGAGCAGATATACTGTTCCAAATTTTTTTTGGGGGGGTTGGATCTATGACTGTTTTGAAGCTTGGAGTAGTAGGACTTTTAGTCTAAAACAATTTGTTTTTTCACTTTCTTACAAAGTTGCTTATACTCAGTAAGGGAGTTAGGTGTTTTAGATTTATGGTAATGCTTCCAACATTTATCTCGGAGATGAGTGAGTGTAATATTTGATTTAGATAGCCAAGGGGGTGGATTTGGTTTTTATTGTTTAATTCTGAGGGGAGGGAAGCTATCTAGTAGGTTACTGAATGTAGTATTGAAGTATGTAACAGCGTCGTCAAGAGGGAGAGTTTTTACAGGGTTCCAGTTCATATGTTTTTCTGAGTCAAAGAAAGCTAGAGGGTTGACGTTTTTTAGGGTATGAGTTGTGATGAAGTTGTGGTGAAGATGGAGGGAGGATGGAGAGCGACAAGAAAAGCAGGGGGTGACCTCTGAGGGAGTCGTGTAGGGTGCCGTTGTCAGAAATGGAGTTTGGGTGAGAAACTAATATCCAGTCCAGAATACTACCGGAGTTGTTATCTTTATTATATCTGGTAGGAGAGGTAATTATTTGGGTGTAGTTGTATAGGTTTATATTCTGAGGTGATATAGGTGATTGAATAGAAGCCCAGCTTATATTTACGTCACCTAGGAGTATAATTTCTTTGTTTATATTGGATGAGAACCAAGAGAGGATATCTTCAAAAATGGGGATGTTACTTCCTGGTGGAATATAAAGAGCAGCTATACATATGTTTTTATGGTTATTAAATTTTAGGAGGGCTAGGGTTAGTTCAGCTGTTGCAAATTGGAGTATAGGCTCAGTAAAGGGTGTCACTGTTAGGGAGGAGGAGAAAAGTAGGGCACCTCCAGTCCACCACCTTTCTTTAGAGTTCTGTCATTTCTTATGATACTGTAGTTGGGAGGGGTAATTTTGGAATATTTTATGTGGGGTTTTAGCCATGTTTTGGTGACAGAGAGAATGTCAGGGTGGTAATGGTATAGCCAGGCATGAAGGGTAGGAAGTTTATTGCATAAACTTTGGGTGTTAATAGTAGCAAAAAGGAGAGATTTATGGTGAGAGGGTGAGGAAGACAAGTTAGTGTTAGAAGTCTGGTTGTCTGAGGGTCAGGGATTAGGATGTATGTCACCAGAGAGAATAGAGATTAGTTGGAGTAGGAAGGAGGCAAGGTCTTTAGATTCTTTGGAGTTGAGGGCAAGGTAGTTGGAAAGGCATGGATTGTGAGGGATTGGGACTATATTACAGATATCCGGAAGAATCTCATTATAGTAATAGTTTCATAGTTTCATAGTATAGTACTAGGCTATCTGCCCTGGGGCATTTGTAAGCCTAGCTATAGTGATGTGGCTTTTGCCACCCCATGAAATGGTACAAAAATGTACAGAATAAATTTAGAATACTGTGCCTCTGTCTAGTAGTGACACAATGAAGGTCCCCTTATATAATAGAATTAGTTTACTGTGCCCCTGTCTAGCAGTGACACAGATGTGACCCCTGGGGTAAACTTATGATCTCCCATCCACTCATCAAGATTTTTCTTGAAGAGAGTCAGTGAGGGGCTCTGCCTAATACGAACTGGGATCTTGTTCCAAAGCATGGGAAGCCTCTGGGTTATGAATCTATCCCTCCAGCATGTCCTATTCATACTTGTGCCAAGGTTTAAGTCTTTAGCTCTCGTGGTCCTAATGGCTTTGGATTTTTTGAGGTGGAGCATGTCCATCAGATCCTGATTGGACATGGCCTTGTACGTCAAGCAGAGATCACCTCTGAGCAGGCGGTATGCTACTGACTAGAGCTGAAGTTTCTTTAGTCTGGCAGAATAAAACATATGTTGGAGACCCTTGATCCTCTTGGTGAGGTACTTTTGTGGTCTCTCCAGCTGTTGCAAATGCCGGGTGAGGTACATACCAAATGGGGCATTGTACTCAATCATGGGTCTGATGAGGGAGGAGTATAGGGGTACAATGACATCCTTGGATCTGGATGTGAATCCCTTCATGATGAGGTGTGCAAGGTAGAATGTTTTTCTAACCACTTTGGCAACGTGGGTGTCAAATGAGAGGTCACTGTTGACTTGGGTCCCTAGGTCTCTGATTACTTTTTCCGTACTCAGTGGGTTGCTGTCTATGTGATAATTTGTGGGTACTTTGTTTTTCCCAAAGGGATGACTATACATTTTTTGGCATTTAGTTTAAGGCCGTGACTCCGGCACCAGTTGTCCGTTTCTGTGAGGCCTTTATGTTGGATGTATGTGTCCACTGGTGTATCGACTATGGCGCCTAGTTTGCAGTCATCTGCGAACTTTGTCAGCCACAACCCTCCCATGTTTGCTTTAATATCTGAGAAATAAGTGCCGAACAAGAGGGGTCCCAGGACAGATCCCTGTGGGACACCACTTGTGACTGGCTTTGAGTCTGACATTGCTCCAGCAATTTTAACTTTATGGGTTCTGTCCTTTAGCCAGTTTGCAATCCATCTAGTGACATAAGGGTTTATGTTTAAGCTATTGAGCTTATCTATGATGCCTGAGTGGGGTATTGTGTCGAAGGCCTTAGCCAAGTCCAGGTAGGCTGTATGGACTGCTTTGCCCCCATCAATGGCTCTAGCGACTGTTTCAAAAAAGTCAACCAGGTTTAAAAAGCAGGATCTGCCCTTTACAAAGCCGAACTGGGTGGGGTCAAGTGTCTGTAGGTCCCCTATGTCTCTGTTTATGAGTTCCATAATGATTCTTTCCATAGCTTTGCAGACCAGGCTGGTTAAGCTTATGGGGCGGTAGTTCCCAGGGTCTGTAGAGGTACCCCCTTTGTGGAGTGGGACCACTGTTGCTGTACGCCAGTGTTCAGTTAAATAGCATTTTTATGTGTGGGTTTAGCTCCTCTTGGAGTTCACGTAACACGCAACCCGGGATACCGTCAGGTCCCATTGATGCTGTGTTTTTAGCTTTGTTTAGGGCGGTATTCACTTGGACATCTGAGATGATGGGGAGATTACATTCAGCTGGGATAAGTATTTCTTCTTTTGGGGGTGAGGGAGGGGAGAAATGTGCACTGAACCTGTCAGCCAGAATGTTGGCAATATCTGTGGGTTCAGTGTATTTTTTGTTGTTGTGAACTAACTCTGAGCATATCTGAGGGTTTCTGCCCAGGTTTCTAACATAGCTGAAGAAGGCTTTGTGGTTATCTTTAGTGTCCTTTGCGATTTTTCTCTCAAAGTTGGCCTTGGATGTTTTTATGAGAGAACGTAGTTTTCTGCTAATGTTGATCAGAGATGTCTTCCCTTCATGGGATTTTGCTGTGACATGCAGTAGCTTCCTTCTTTTGTTATACAATTTGTTAATGGCTGAGGTCCACCAGATAGGACGCTTGCCTTTGGTGGAGAGGGACTTGGATTTATTTGGGATTACATGATCCATGCATTCTTGGAGACGTCCATAGAAAGCATTTGTGAAGGATTCGGCATTGTGGGATGTGGTATCCACTGGCACAGTGGGCTTAAAGGATACCATCTCAGTCTTAAGAAGAGTGAAGTTTGCTTTTGAGAACTTTTTCACTGTGGTCTTTTGTGCTGGGGGTGGAGGTGGGTTATGTATATCCAGGGTGATTAGTTTGTGGTCAGATCTCTCTAGTGAGGGGTATACTTCCGGCGTGGAGCATTTTGTCCCCATGTTTGTGATGATCAGGTCTAGTATATTATCTACCCTAGTGGGAGAGGTAACTAGTTGTTCCAGTGCATTTGAATTTATGAATTCCAGGAACCTTTGGGCTAGGGTATTAGTGCTAGAATAATGTACCCAATCTATGTTTGGGTAGTTGAAGTCTCCCAGTATGATGGTATTTTGTGATACATTCATATCCTCCAATGTCTTCAGGAAGGCTGAGTGGGGTTCCTGAGACTGGGAGGGTGGTCTGTAACATGCTACCAGTTGTATAGCAGTTTTGCCTATGGTTAGTTGCACCTGTATGGTCTCTGATGCTTCATGTGTTGCTACTAACCTGGAGGTGTGGGTGTCCTTGATGAATATGGACACTCCCCCTCCTTTTGTGGTTTGACCCGGGTTTTGGGGCCGAAAAGCATGATACGAGGTATAGCCTGGTAGTGCTGGGGTGCTCTCAGGAGCCTTGAACCAGGTTTCAGTTACTGCACAGACGTCGATGTTCTCCATGCTGAGGAGTGCATCAAGTGCCTGCATCTTGAGATTTAGACTTCTGGCGTTGAGCAGCATTACCCTTAGTTTTTTCCATTTTTGTTTTCTAAGGAGGTGGGTTTGTCTTTTCAGCCCTGCCTATAAAAGGCACTATGGGGGTGGCAAGAGCCTTAGCCAATATCCGGAAGCCCAGTGGTGACAGGTGTAAGCCATCCCTTGCGAAGCAGCGTGGCTTGTCCAACATGTCATCCCAGGCAGACAGACATTAGATCCCCTTAGAATGACACCAGTACTTGAGCCAATTATTAAAGCTGATCATCTTGTCTTTGTATTGTGGTATCATTCTTGGTGAGGGCAAGATGCTGCTCGGGGTCAGGGTCATATCAGCCTAGCTAGAACAGTATAAGGCAGTGGTATACCTTTAAGGGAAGTGGATATTCACAGGGGTGGTAGGTAGATGTAATGCTTTACTTAGTATGAGAGTGCTTACTTAGTAGAGAAGTACTGAGAACAAGTGCTAGGCTTATAATACAGTGAGTAGTCTGGTTATACTAAGAGTAGAGCTTCCTTAAGGGAAAATTTGAAGAGCAGACTTGGCGGAGCCAGAAGAAGTTTAACCTTGTTTAACCGCTATGCGCACAACCGTGCAAAGCCGTGCAAATGCGGATTTTAAACAGGGAACTACAAAAGAGCTAGAAATGGTCCAAAACAACCAATTACTACAGCTTCTTGTGCTGAGGTCACTTCCTACAGGGACAGGTAGGCTGCTCAAGGCTCCCCACTCCCACTGGTGAGCAAAGAAACTTCCTTCTATCCAAGTATGGTAATGGACAACACAGGAACTACACCACAGCCCAGAATACAGCAATGCCTGTAAACTGGTCTAAACTAGTCGAGGAGAGGCGGGAAAACAAGGAGGGAGATGTAAGTTGAGGGGTGAGATTCTTTTAAGGCATGTATTGAAGTTGCATGACAGAGACGGGAGTAAGAAAAGTCAGGTAGTCTGGTATGATAGAGTAGGCAGTAGATGAGGAAAGGTAGACATATTAATGGTAGAGTATGTGTAGGTCTGATTTCATGGTAGTGTAAAGGTATAGCATGCAGTGAGGATGTGCAGAGGGGAGAAGGAATTAGCAGAAGGTAAAGTGGGGTGGGGTCTTTGGTAGTAAGAATGGAGAAGGAGGGAAGATAAGAGGTAAGGGTAGGGTCGTGGGTAGTGGAAACAGGAGGGTTAGTGGATGAGGAGGTGGGTGGGGATTGTTCAGATAGGCTGAATGCTAGAGGGGGTGTGGTTTTGGGATTATAAGTGTAGAGGCACTGAGGCCAAGTGGGAACTGCAGGCAGGGTAAGGGAGCGGAGTGAACCTGAAGGGCGAATGGAGTGGGCAGAGCTGAGAAGGAGGAGGAAAGAGCAGAAGAGACCAACAAAAAGAATCAGTGATACAGGCACTCTCGAGCACTTAAAGGAACTGGCAATTCTGAGGTATGTTATGTATGAGTTAAGGTTTGGTCTAATTCAAGGAGAATTGAACAGGTGACACAATTGTGTAAAAATAAAAATGGGAAAGGACAACAGGCCTTAGAGCTGCAAGAAGCAGGGAAAAAGTATTGAACGTTGCCTAATACAATTAGTGGGAATATATTGCCACCTAGTGGCATTCCTGAGAAAAGTAAAATGCAGAATCTACCTATTACAGGGAGTGAAGAGGCTGGAGGGGACAGAGTTGGGAAAAGGGACTCCTGCAGAACTGCTGGTGTGCACGCCATAGGTTAGCAATACAAACACCTTAAAAAAATAAGCTTTAACAAAGAGCTTTGCACATACACGCAGATGGAGGGGGTTATTTTTCAGAATATCCCTGGATTTGTTCTTTAGGAGGTATGTTCCTCAGTCTAAACGAAGCTGTAGAAGGGGGAAACCTGAGAGAAAAATACCCAAACGAGCTGAAAAAGAGAGACAAATACTTTAATATAGAGGCATGAGAGGACTGGGAGGGGTAGTATTAGGATAGGCTGGAGAGATCCAGTTACATGGGATAAGTACAGCACAAAAGAAGAGGGAATGACAGTTCAGAATGGAAATATGAGAGCAGTTCCAGGGAGAAATAAAAGTATTAGATGGAAGCAGCACATTTAAATATAATTCAATAGGCAATGTGTGCATATGCAAAACTGAGTTGCTAGGAGAATGAACAACAGCAGGAAGTTATTCACTATACAGTCAGCATATACAAATACAAGTTGCTCTACAAGAACTGAAAACAGCAGTTCATTCACTTTGCAGATAGCAGACTACAGCAGGAGATAATGCATTTTATGGCCAGAAGTGACCACACCAGAAGTATTGCATACATAAGACATTAGTGTAGAAAATATTCTGTATATCTCCCTTTGACTACACCAGTTGCAAGAGCTAGTCAGTGGAACAGCAAAGTAAGTGATAGATGGCACTGCGTTTATATCCTGAATGTATTGGAGCTACTGTATTCGTATTTCTCAAACTTCTTTTATATTAATAGGGGTGGTCAGACTGAATAGTTTAGTAATACTGGGGCATGCTGAGTGTGTGGTATCATAGCAGGGCTAAAAGATATTTTATAATACACTATATGGGAGGAAGGCACTGCTGGACATGCTCTAAGCTTTACATGCTGTTGAAAATATGATACACTATTAAACTGTAGTATAGGAATCAGTTAGGTCAGGCAGCAAAGCAGAAATGCTGAATACTAAACAGGAGCAGAGACTAACACATAAAACACCCGCATACATTTAAGAGTGAGCTTAGCTGAGCAGGCTCTGACCTGGGAGGATGTAGGTAAGGATATAGTACAGGCTCGTAAGTGTTTGCCACACAGGAGCATGTGAGTTATCACATTTAAATGCTCATACACATTAGGAAGGTAAATTAATTAGGGAAGTTCTGACCAGGTTGTGCACAGGTAGAGAGTTTCCACGCTGTTTAGCAAGTACTGCGGGGATGGGAATTTCAGGCAAAAAAAAAAACAATTAACAAGCTTGCATTTGTAATTAAATAGTAAAAACAGACAGGGATACAATAAAGGTGGGGCAAGTCACGCACAGGGCAAACAATGAGATCTGGCAACAGTGACTGCAAGTACAGCGCAATGAACAGACCAGTATAAATAAAATAAAGGTTGCAATTACCCTTGAGTGAAGTCTTACACTCTCAAACTAATTGTTTTCTTAGATGCCACACTTTAACAGATCTCCGTGGCTTTAGTGCTTCATTTTTGGGTGGCACAGTGGTGCAATGGTTAACATTGTCACCTCACAGCAAGAGGTTTTCCAGTTCGATTCTCAGCTGGGGTGCCTTCTGTGTGGAGTTTGCATGTTCTCCCTGTGTTTGCATGGGTTTCCTCTGGGTACCCCAGTTTCCTCCCACATTCCAAAGACATGCATCTGGAGCAGGCCTCTGCTGAAAACAGGCTCTGTGGAACCTAGTCGGACTTTCCCGGTCAACAAATGATAAATAAATTTTTAACATCTATGATGGTATTTCCAGCCTATTTTGATGTTTCTTCTTGTTTTCATTGTTTGTACTACTGTTATATTAGCTTGATTTTGGAGCTTATCTCCCCGGGCCTCTACTGAAAACTGACATGTACCCAATTAGACTAGCCTGGTCAACAAATGTAAAATAAAATAAAATAAATAAATAAAATAAAAGTAAGATTAAATATATTATACAAAGCTGTTTAGCACATACAAAAGTAATCAGGCACTCAAACGTAATGGCGAGCACACACGCAGTTTATTGCAGCAGGGACTGAGGGGCAGGAATGTTAATTTAAAAAGAAATGGCACCACAGGTAACACCACTAGATATAGACTTGGGGCAGTTAGGGAGAGTGGGAAAGGACAACAGGCCTTAGAGCTGCAGGGAGCAGAGAAAAAGTATTGAAAGTTGCCAAATACAATGAGTGGGAATATATTGCCACCTAGTGGCGTACCTGCGAAAAGTAAAATGGAGAATCTACCTATTGCAGGGAGTGATGTGGCTGGAGGGGAGACAGTTGGGAAAAGGGACTGCTGCAGAAGGGGGAAACCCGAGAGAAAAATATCCGAGCGAGAGGCGAGCACACACACAGCATTTTGCAGCAGGGACCGAGGGGCAGGAATGTTAATTTAAAAAGCATGGGTTACTGCTGCCAATAAAAAAAGATGCATTATTACTTGCAAAAATGATACATTGTTACTTGCAAAAAAGATACATTGTTACTTGTCTAGCCTTGCTTCCCGCAAACATGCTGAATGGCATTGCGCTGCTGTCAGCACTCATACACAACACCTGCAGACAAGAATTACTGCAACTTGCTAAAATGAAACATTTTTACTTGTTTCACCTTCCTGCGTGCGAACACAATATCTGGTGTTGCATGACACTCTAGACAGTACAGAGTGTAAAAAGCACATCTGCCCTCTTCCTTAGCCTGTGACACAAGGTATAGGTTCACGACCACAACACACATCAGCCAGGCTCATACTCCAGCACACTCCAAATTTTATTGATAGTTTTCCACTGTAATTTATATTAAAATTAACAACATAAAGATAATTATACATAACAATAACCATGTACAGCAGTTGATATCATATAAATTATATGTGTAATTTATATTATATACTGACAATTTTGTTTCTGTAATTAAAATTTTTTTTCTGCCCTGGGATGGACTTCATAGTTTATTGACAGTCATCTACATAATTTACATACATAATTTACATAACACAAATATAGCTGTAAAACAGAATGCATTGTGTGGTCTGACTCAAAACTCAGAAATCTTTCCTGAAAGTAATATAAGTATATGCATTTCCAGTATATTGTCACACATTACTCCTGCATCGCACATGCAAATGCATAAACAAAGATCTTATCAGCCCTTATGCAGCACCACTCACTCTTTAATATGTCTGTATAATTAATGACCCTATCTGACAAACATTTCTTCTGTTGCAATGAAGAAAGCACCTATGTGAAAGTAAATGTAGTCTCTGTTTTACATAGGCTTGAATCCCACATTGTACAAATAATTTTTATCAGTGTGTAAGACCCACAAAACATGTCAAGTCACAAAATTTATACCCCCCAATTCATGTCCTAAAAGTCAAGTAGTTTAATATGTATAGTAGCAGACATGTCATAAATTAATGCCAACTGTCACATTATCCTTCCTATTTCATAACGTGTCTTGCTATTTTTTATGTCAGTGTTGCTGTATGTGTAACATTGTGCAAATATGGTTGGCATGATTGTGTTGATTTGCACACTGGACATAAAATGTGATATCAGAAATTGGTGGGAAAATACTTTTACTGTTGTTGGGAGACTTGTTCAGATATGGCAGGAGCTGGCAAGGATAGGCTCAAGGATGGGGTGTAGAGGAGTCAAGAATATTCATTGCACTCATAAAGTGAGACAGCTGTGGGCTGTTAAAAGGGGACTATACTGGGTCGGAATATAAATCTGAAGCTTGGAATAGTATAGCCAAGGCTATATCCAGTGTGACTGGCATTCCATGCATTAGGTACCAATTCAGGCTCGGTAAACTTAAGTCTGCTGACATCCCGCAGTTGTGTAGGTATACATATACTGCAACATTAACTGATGCAGAAAGCTGTAGATAACCAAGGCTGGTATGCATAATGCTTTCATGTGCCTTTTTCTCTCGTTCTTTATTTTTCAGCTTCCCAGGAGATTTCAGCAAACAGGGAGGCCCATGCTGAGCATTAAGAAAGACTTAGAGAAGCAAGGGGTATGTATTCAGCACAAACTAACATTATTTTTTTAAAAGTGTTGCTCTTCCATACATTACTAGCAAATTAAGCATGCATATCTTAACTGTAAAAGCAAACATGCATAATTTATTCTGCAGTTCAAGTTAATTATCGGACTCAAGTGTAATAGTGTTTTCAGATGTTGTGGGTTCAAATCCCATACGTAAAAAATACATAGGTTCATAGAAGGCTGCTAGGCTAATGGTCTTAGAGCCCTTACAAGCCTAGCCATATTTATCCTCAGTTCCTAGGATCATAGGAGGTTACTAGGCTAATGGCCCTGGGACCCTTACAAGCCTAGCCAAGAGTTTAGCCCCCAAAAAGAAACCTCAGTCAGCACCTGTCACTCTTGTCAATGAGGGACAGAGGTGGAACCCCTGGAAAAAATTGTGGATTCCCATCCACTCATCAAATTTGTGCTTAAAGAGGGTCAGTGAAGTATTCTGTTTGGCATGTATGAGAAGTCTATTTCAGAGACAAGGCAACCTCTGGGAGGCAAATCTGTCTCTCCAGCAGGTTCTGTTAATGTCTCATATTAGATTAATGCTTTTTGATCAGGTAATGTACGAAGAGTTAGACTTACAGATATGGAGCATCTCTAGTAGGGCAGGGTCCGATACTGCCTTGTAGGTGAGACACAGATCGCCACTGAGCAATCTTTACGATACCAAGTAGAGTGATAGTGATTTGAGCCTGACCACATAGGACAGGTGTTGCAGGCTATGGATTCTCTTTGTGAGGTATTTCTGTGGCCATTCCAGTGGTGCAGATGTTTGGAGAGGTTGGAGAGGTACATACTAAACAGGGTGTTATACTCAAGTATTGGCCTAATGAGGGTGGAGTACAGAGAGGTAATAACCTACTTTTTTTCTGGATGAAATCCTTTTACTTATGAGATGAGCCAAGTAAAAGGCTTTTCTGACCACTGCTATTGCATAATGGTCACATGTGAGACTGTTGTTAACCTGAGTACCCAAGTCTCTCACCACAGATGGTGTTTTTAGGGGGTTGCTGTTGATATGGTAATCAGTAGGGGCTGTGTTTTGCTGAATGGTATGATAATACATTTTTTGCATTTAACTTAATACCATGACTTTGGCACCAGTCATTTATTGCTGTGAGAGTCTTGCAGTATTTTAACATCATTTGAGGAGTCAATGACAGCACCCAACTTACAGTCATCTGAAAACTTGGTCAGTCACAGGCCTTTTGTCTTCTCCTGGACCTCTGAGAAGTAGAGATCACAGGTCAGCTCCCTGGGGAGCACCACTAGTGACAGGTCTGCTGTTAGAGGTGGAGGCACCTATTTTGACCTTGTGGGTCCTATCGGTGAGCCATTTGGTCACCCACCTGATGAGACAGGGATTTATGCCAAGTTGTAATAGGTTTTCGATAATGCCCAAGTGGAGGATTGTGTCAAAGGCCTTGGCCAAGTCAAAGTAAACTGTATGTAATGACTTTCCCTCATCCAGAGCCTTGGTGACAGTCTCAAAGAAGTCAACCAGGTTCAACAGGCAAAATCTACCCTTGACAAATCCAAATTGGGTGGGGTCAAGTGCTTGCAGATTGCTTATGTCCTTGTTTATGAGAACCTTAAAAATACACTCCATGGCTTTAGAGCTCAGACTTATCAAGCTAATGACATAATAGATTCCAGTGTTAGGGACACCACCTTTGCGCAAGATGACAATGGCAGTTCTCCACACTGCTGAGTTGCCCCAATTCTTGGTTGTTAGATGAATGAAGTTCACAAAGGTAAGGGCCTATGGTAGTTACTAATAACTTCCTCTGTACAGGAGGGACATGGACGCCACCCCAGGAGTGTATTTGCTGTCACCCATCCATTGATGTAAGTTGCATTTGAAGAGGGTCAGAGAAGAAATGTTTCACATGAATCATAAGCTTGATCCAGAGAAGTGGCAGTCTCTGGGAGCTGTATCTATCTCTCCAGCATGACCTGTTCATGTTATAGACTAGGTTAGGATCCCTAGAGTGACTGTATTATCTTTAATAGCATAAATGCATATATTTGTGAAATATATGTATTATACAAGGATTATTTAGGACAATTCTCAGTCCTCTTTTGGAATTTTGGAAAATATAGCTAATGTAAATGGAAAAATATATTTTTATTGTGCTAAATTATTGTATGCAATATACAATGGTTCTAATTATTCTCACTGTCCCCATACTTGATGGGCATGTGCCTCTGATGTCCTCTTGCTATCCCCAATCATGGTGTCCTCCAACCTTTTCTATCCCTCACCATCCCTACGTCTGTCTTGTTTGTCTTTTGTGTCTGCACCTGCTTCCTCACTTACCATACTTATCTGACCCTGGCATACCTACATCCCTTCCCCAACATTCTTCTCTTTTTGAAATAAAAAACAAAAAAAAAATGGGGCACTGTCGCACAAAAGAAATGTTGTAGCATGCATAACTCTCCACTTTGCACGTGCAACATGATTGCATTGTTGTCACCCATCTGTTTTGAGATGACAGTCCAACTTCATCTAATTCTACATACAGATTTATATTATAATGTTGAAGAAATGGATAGCGCTGGTTCTTTCCTAATTCCATCCTGCAAATTCCTATATCGCTTCCCCTTTTTTTTCCTGCTTGGTTCCCATTTCCCCACTTTCCTCATTTCCCCATCTTAATTCCTTTAATCTGGTCAAAAAATAGAATCACACACCACACATGTGCCAGACATACCCCATAATAAAGCCCTTGACTTTGTCCTCTACATTTGCATGGAGTTTGGCATCGAGCTCCAGTGCTGAGCAGCGGTGAATGGCTCTTCACGTCCAATGGCAAAATCTGGTGAGTTTTTTCCATTGGCTGCACTACTCCGATTATCTCTGAATACTCATGCTTAAACTTGCTGCTCTAGTAAAACACAGAGTTAAATCAGAGTAAAGGCAGTACTTTCAACCATTTACTCTGACAGTTATTTATACTGCTGAATGTAGAAAAATGCAAATCCTTATGTGGTGTGTTGACATAAATCACTTGACTGCTGTTTATTTTTATATAGTACTTCACTGTAGTCATTGCCTCTCACATTTGTGTGAATTATCACATTTACTTATGTAATGCTACCCTGACACCATGTGTAAATAATAGATTGAGCTGGATTTGAACCCTGTGTCATTTGTGGTCTGAACATGAACTCACTGCTCGTACACCTATTGCCACAGTGAAAACTAGGCAGCAGGTACACTTTTTAAACTCATTACTGTCCTAAGAATTGTCAGCCACACCTTGCCACATAGTGTGTTTGCAAGAAGGAAAGTGAACCAATAGAAATGTTACTATTTCCCATTTAAGGAGAGAACAGTGTTTGCTCATTGCTTAACTCCACACCAAAGGGGAAGGTGATAGCAACAGTTATTAATGTCATTGAAGTTATGACACAAAATTTACAATATAAACTACAGTATGAATGCCATAGTAGTTGTCAGCTAGTTCTCCCATAGCATACATGTATAACTAATTCTCAAGTTCAAGGTGTATTTATTAAATGTGAATCTCACACGCACAAACACTTTGCCATCGATCACACAAACCAATTTCTCAGCGATGTGCTCTGTAAAGAGGTGTTTTGCATATATTACTTATGTTTATTGCCCAGTCATTCCTCATCCTAGCCAAAGCCATGTTAAAACACAACCAAAGGGAAGGGACTTTTTAGAGACTGAACACATATTTACTCAGACTCGTGTGCCCTGCACACCTGCACTTGAAAATGGGTATGTCAGGTCTAATGTCAACTACACTACAAAAGCAAATATCACAACTGCATTGGTATATTATTTAAACTTTTATACTGACATTAAACATTGAAATTGTCTTATACATGTCTTATTATGGACATCAATTCATCACAATATGAACACACGTACATCAACACTTGCATCCATGCTGTTTACAAAATGTGTGTGTGTTGTGTGTGTGTGTGTGTGTGTGTGTGTGTGTGTGTGTGTGTGTGTGTGTGTGTGTGTGTGTGTGTGTATGTGTGACTGAACGTGTGTAATGTACAAAACATATTGAGAAACAGGTGCATGTATGTCTCAATTCTGCAACAAGCACTCATGACAGCCTACTGCATATAATTTAAGAAGATGTATTTTAGAGTATATCTGCACATTGCAAGCAAAAAGGGAAATTCAAAGTCCACACTCTGCACACCAGTCTCATAACAATATATGTTATCTGCAACATACAATGATGGTGTCATTCTCTATAAAGATCACCACAAGAAGACAAAATCAGACTTTGGTGATGGTCTATAGGAACTTCTTATAGGTTCATAATAGGCTAACTGCCCTTGCGAGCCATTTTAAGCCTAGCCAATTATCACCTGTGAGATTCAAACCCTGTACCTTGTGTTTGTAAGGCAAACACCTTAACCATTAGGCCTCCCTTTCAATGTTCTGCAGATGGAAAAATAGTTAATATGGGTTCAATGTGCACAACAGCCAAATTGTGTGCATGTGTCTGTATTTGTAAGTGTGTGTGTGTGTGTGTGTATGTAGTCAGAAAAGCATGAGTCTGTGTTCTACTGTCAACAATAAAGCCTCATGGAAAACAAAAAGTTTTACAATCATACATGATTACACAGCCATTTCATACAGGCCTCCTAACATCTTCTTCCAAACATACACTGATGATGTCATCTACTATAAAGTGTCATTTGATAGCGTGTCTGTTAGACTTGTGCTGTGACACTTGTGCTGTGACACTTGTGTTAAGTTCTGTGGCCTATTGATAGGAGTTTAAATCTCATTGTGGTCAACTTGTAGCTTTGCATTCAGTTAGCTGTCATTGTGGAGAACAATTTTTGAGCAGCATATGAGACACTTCTCCTAACATCTTCTTCTCAACACACACTGATGATGTCATCTGCTATAAAGCGTAATCTAATGCTATGAAAATCAGTCTTGTGCTGTGGCACTTGCGTTAAGTACTGTGTTAGGTAGATAGGTGTTGTAAGCTCATTGCAGTCAACTTGTGTCTGTATGTTTTTGTTCAATTAGTTGTCATTGTGGAGACACTTTTAGAGCAGTATGTGAGGCACTCCTCCTAATGTCTTCTGAACACACACTGATGATGTCATCTGCTATAAAGTGTCATCTGTTACCATGAATGTCAGACTTGTGCCATGGTGCTTGTGTTAAGTCATGTGACCTATAGGTAGGTAGGGGTTCTAGTCTCACTGCAATCAATGTGTGTGTGTGTATGTGTGTGTGTGTGTGTGTGTGTGTGTGTGTGTGTGTGTGTGTGTGTGTGTGTGTGTGTGTGTGTGTGTGTGTGTGTGTTCAGTTAGTTGTCATTTTGGAGGTTATTTTAGAGCAGTGTGTGAATCCTCCTAACATCTTCTTTTCAGTGGATGAGCATGGCAGAATGGTTAAGGCCTTTACCTTGCAGACACAAGGTGCAGTGTTTGATTCTCACATGTGGTAATTGGCTAGGTTTAAAATGGCCCACAAGGACAGTTAGCCTAGCATGAGCAATACAATACAATACAAATGGTTTACTCAACACACACACCGATGATGTAATCTGCTATAAAGTGTTATCTGATAGCATGCACATCAGATTTGTGCTGTGGCACTTGCATTAAGTTCTGTGACCTATAGATATGGGTTCTAATTTCATTGCAGTCAACTTGTGGCTTTGCATTCAGTTAGGTGTCACTGTGGAGAACACTTTTTGAGCAGCATATGAGACACTTCTCCTAACATTTTCTTCTCAACACACACTGATAATGTTGACTTGTGCCATGGTGCTTGTATTAAGTCCTATGTACTGTAGGTAGGTAGGGGTTCTAATTTGACAGCAGTCAACTTGAGTGTGTGTTCATCTAAATAATATTTTGGAGACAATTTTACAGTGAGATGTGATTCCACATCTGTGTCAGACACTCCTAAAACATCTTCTTCTTCTCAGCATACAGTCATGCTATCAAGTATTATAAAGTGCATCGTGACACTGATAAAGTCAGACATATGTGGTGGTGCTAGTCATACATTGTATGGAATCCAACTTTTATACCAACACAGGTTTAATGTTCAAATCTGACCTCAGTCAGCTGCTGAGTGTGTGTGTGGTTGGGGATATATTACAGTCATTGTATGACGTTTTGAATCTCTTTTCATTTAACTCCCACTCCAGTGAACCTTTAACATAGCCCCAAGAATCCAACATCCTATTTTTCCTTCTGTCTACATAACACCCTTTCTGCAGAGGACTGGAGGATGTCATCATCTTAAAGATGCATGCACACATTGACTCTGCAAGCCATCTTCAGACCACTGGATGTGTGATTGCTAATTTTGTCATGGGGTGGTGCAAATGTCAAATATGGACAGAGTTAGTATTTAATACAATCAAACACATAAAGACATACGCACATATACTTACTATCTTCCATTATATAGATATAGTAATTGTTGCTTAAATACTGTAATAATGGCTAGAATTTTTTGTGATGTTGGCCATTAGTCTAGTAATCTCCTGTGACCCTATGAACATTGCACATGTCAATGTTGCTGTGATCCACATTTGCTATGCTGAGGTGTGGATATAAAGTAGACCTACAACAATGTATTCCAATCTGTGATTTGAGGTACTGTATTGATGGCAGCTGCTATCATTTGGTTACATGTTCCTACAATAACAACTGTATTATTATGCCTCTCGAGAACTATTGATGTGAGATGATGCTATGTATACTATTGCCTTAACAAGGCATGTGTTTTTGTGGTGGAGTATATCAGCATTCTACACAGTTCTCATTCAACCATCACAGTGACACTTGCAATATGGCACAGGTGCGCATGTGTACAACTAGCAAGGCACAGGTGTGCATGTGTATACCTAGCATAGCAAATGTGTGCATGTGTATACCACAATCATTAAAGCTCTGTGAGATACATCAATATAACATCATACTGATTACATGAGCACAGACATCTTGTTTTTTACTGCACGTATCTTGTTTAAACTATAGCATACCTTCTCACTACCATCTCTGTTCCTTTATACCTTCTACTTGACAAAATGATCTAATTTGTTCTAATTGTATTTCCTCCAGAATTGTTGACCATGTTATAAAATAATGTTTAAACTAATTGTCTAATGTGTTTTTGTAATCATTTTTATAATAATTTTTGCTTTGTATTGTATGTGGAGCTTTTTCCCCAGTCAGACTTTCCCGGTAAACAAATGTAAAATAAAATAAAATAAATATAAAATAAATAAATACATTCATCACATGTTGCAATGCTGCTATATAGACAAGCATATAAATAGTTCACATTCATTTGCAACATTGGTGAATTCATTGCATGCACAATTGTTTTGCTATTCACAAGGATTACTGAGGTGGTCCCTAGCAGCATGTTATGACTGTCGGCATTTGTGTCAGCAGCTGGTCTGCATGATCCACATCCAACTCATACGTAATGCGCCCATATATGGTATCAGGGCATATAGGCATAACTTTCCATTAAAACATATATGCATATTATGTGTAATTGATGTAACTATGTGGCACAGGTAGAGTTGTATAACTCTGTGAGGACTTCCACTGTGCGGCATGTGAAACATACCCAAGATTGTATTTGCAGGTGTTGTCACAAATCAGTTTTCAAATAATTACAAAATGATATGGACATATACAACTAAGCACAGAGCTGTTTACACCACCCATACTCAACTGTAGGAAATAGACAATCTGCTAGCTGACAGATCTGGATCAAACTTCAGCCTCCTGTCCACACTGGACATCACCCAAACTATACCCATTTTATTCTGATTATTTTCTCAACAGAGCAGCTCATCTGTACACTCTCTAAGGCTATAAACATGGCATGAGTGGACCCTGACAACATCCCAGGTTGCCTTTTCAATAATTGAATACTTGACCTAGCAGACAAAGATGGATCCTTACTTAACTACAGCTTCCAGAGAGGCTATGTTCTGGCAGAAGGGTGTACAACAACAGTCATACATCTGAACAAGGAAGGGGGCCATCAACTGACCTAGGGAGTTATAGACTTATAATAATGACTCACCTCATCTGTAAGGCAATCAAAGGAATCATCATGGACCTTATCAAAAAGGACATAAGTAATCTGACTGTGTACCCAACCCATTTTTGATTAATTAATGATGCATCACGTCTTTTAATTCTGTTGGACTCCTTCAAGAAGGTCACAAAAGGCACAGAATAGAGAAAGACTGTGTATCCTGCCAACCTTGACCTGGCCAAGGCACTTGACACAAATCCACTCTTAGGTATTAAAGAGAAACTGTCTCAGCTGTGCACAAACGCATATGTTGGAAGTTTGGCATAATGGGTAAAGTCTTTGTTTCATATGTTCAAAGTACAGGGTTTGATTTTCACATTGGATTGTTGGCTAGGCTTAAAATGGCCCTTCAGGGAAGTTAGCCTAGTATTCACCTATGACTGTCACTAGATGGGTAGGCAAATGGATGACCAACAGGACATGTACTTTCAAAGTGTGTGAATTCATCCCTAGCAAAAGGCCAGTGATTAGGACTGTACCACTATGTCCTGTACTAGGTCCTTTCCTGTTCAGTATTTACTTTGCAGAAGTCAAGACTAACTTAGACGTCCTTTGTCTTACCAGCTTTGTGGATGACTGCAGATTATGGACAATCATTGAATCCATGGATACTATTGCTATAAAGCAAAATGTTTTAGTGCACAAAATGATAAGTGCCAGAGCCGTGGAAACACACGAAATAAGCATAAAAGCATAATTATTCCAGTTAGGAAATCAAATGCCCAAACTAATTACAATATAGACAGCATACCCCTATCAGTACACTCAGTGGTATGTGATCTGGTTACTCAGTTAGATAGTAATTGGAACTTCTACCACCATTTGTCCACAGTGGTGACAAATCCCTTGTATGTGCCGCAACTCATACGTATGGACAGGACATCCACATCAACGTACATTATAATGCCATTTTTACTAAGCCCTCATGACACCAGTCATTGGGTACAATGCACCCTTTGTATGTACCTCACCAGACATCTGCAACAGTTGGATCAACCCCACAGGTCTCACACAGTGAAGATACATGGTGTAAACAATAAGTCAAATGAAGAAATATTTAAAGCCCTATCACTGTATTATATCTACAACAGGCTACTAAGGGTTGATCTGTCTCTAGCCTACAGAACACCTTCCAGTCTGGTCCTGATGGAAATGTTACACATAGTTAACACAAACCACACATGGCTCACTCATTCTAAGCATGTTACCCTAACCTCGGACGTAATAAATCATGTTGGAGAGATAGATACTTCTCTCAGACACTACCCTTCTCTAGAACATGCTTGCCATTGACATAAAGCAAAGGCTTTTCCTGACCATCTTCAAGTGCAACATATATAAATGGATAGTTAATCATGACTGTACTCCTGGTGTTGTAACCATGTCCCTCATGGATACAGGATGATATTAGATAACATAGCACAGGCACATCCCTGTGAGAACACTGTTCACACCGCTATTAGAAAGTATGTAAACCAGGTTTAATATGGCTAGGCTCGTATGGGATCTTGGGACTTTAGCCTAGTACTCTCCTATGCACCTATAAACCTATGAAGTTTAATTGTATCCCGGGTACAACTATAGTGTGACTGTATAGCATCAGAGATGTACCAATACATCACATCAGTATTACCAGCTGATAGTTTGCATGAACACTTATGCATGCATTTCAGGATTTTATGGTAGCATACAATTTTCCATGGCAATATCAGGGTGGCAGTGATTGTGCTGTACATGCCTTGGGTTTGACATGTGCTGATAGAATGTGTGCTCCATGTATTGTTTGGTATGTGAACAATATCACACTGACAGCTTCCTGACTCGTTAACACAGTTCTAGAGCTTTTGTGCACATGGCCATAACTGATGCATTGCCATGAGTCTCATATTGCTGCACCATTCATTATAACAAATCACTTCTTAATTCAAACATCAGTTGCAGAAACTGCAGACAATATCCAGTGCTATTACATGTGGCAGATGCATGCAATACCCAGCTATGTGTAAGGAATCTAGTGTCTTGTTTTTAAGTGCTTTTATCCACATGGCCAATACCTGTGTCATCCAGAAATGCTTTACACAAGTGCATCACTTTTGGCACAATGAGCTTCCACAATTCCTGTCAGCCATACATAAGTATACTTTGTGATACATAACGCTTAGGGGCTGACAGTGCAGACTTACATTCAAGGTGTTTTACTAGACGCATGTGTGATACATCCTGTGATGCACCCAGTAAATACAAAGCTCATTGATATTGATGGCATGGGTTACATTCTTGAAGGTGTGGATCGTGGCTTATGTGTCACTCAAACCTCTCATCTGGGCAGGATTGCCCCTAATTTAAACTATAAGTGTAACACATTTCCTCTTAACACCTCCAAAAAGTGGTCATTTTTGAGGAAGGTGTGTTGAATTCCCCAAGTGTGTTCCTGCAAAACATGTACAATAACTAACAATCAGATATTTTATATTGATGCCACAAATTAATGGTGATATTACTTAAAACTTATCCACAGATGTGCCTGCAATGGTGTTCTTCAGCCTGTTGCTATGTGTCACTGATTGTTTGAGAGCTATGCTGACATTTCAGCCATATTCAAAAAAGTCATTTTGCACACCTCACAATATGCACGTACCCCATCCTTGCTGAATGTCCTCTCCAGTGATCACATCAGGATGTTTATATAACAACCCTTCATTTACATTGTTATGCAACCTTGTATGACAGTCAAATAATATACTATAATGTCTGATGATATAAATATACTTGCACAGGCAGTGTTAACTGCTGTATATACTGTGTAATGTACATGTGTGATTAATGTTATGCTGCTGACTTGTATTTGTAGTTTACATATATTGACATGCCCTTATCTGGTGTACATTACCATGCTTCACATATTTCCTCATTCCTACCATTCATGTCTGTGGCCCTTTTCAATATTCACACTGTCTGAGATTAGTGTATTTATACTGCATGTCATGTACCCATGATGATCACCACAAATCCTTTAATACAGCATGCCAAAAACATGTAGTTTACATTGTACAGAGTACACTTTTATCTAATGTGTTACTGCTGCGTTCATTGCATTCATTTTAGCTCTGGTGATTACTGAGGCTGTCTGTGCAATTCTACAAAGTGGGTTTGCCCCAATTCTACAAAGTGGGTTTGCCCCAATTCTACAAAGTGGGTTTGCCCCCTAGGTAAACTTGTCTGCATGTTATATATGCCTTTGTGCTGCTTTACATGGTTTCCAGGATGGCAGCACTATTGCTGCCCACAAAATTTCACTCGTATCTGTGTAAGCACAATGTGCGGCCTACATATGTGATTAGTGTTGTTGCTCATCACACACGCACACACATAAGCTCCATGTAGGCTTAGCATAAAGCCTACACAGAGTTTATTGAATCCCCTGGTTTGACTCCGCATATATCCCTTTGCTTTCATGGCTTTTGATAAATGCAATTTCCCATAGGCCCTACGAGACTGGTTAGAGTGCTATAGTCTAATTTATTCATACTGCTATTCATAATGTATATATTTATTTTCTTTATTTGGTTTTATAGGTTCATAGGATGATACTAGGCTATTAGCCCAGAGGCCCTTATAAGCCTAGCCAAGAATTTTGCCCATGTTCCCTTATTTCATTTATTCTTTGTTGACTGACTTAGTCCCAGTAGGGTAGTAGCTTCTTTTTCAGGGTTGTTGTTATACTACTAGTGGATCTTTCCCTAATCTTTTTGATAGGTGTTGTGGGATCTTTTATATCTACCTGAACTACCACCAACTCAAGCACATGTGGCCTCAGTTTAACATCTCATTCAAAAGATGTCACATTCAGGAGTGCAGCACCTCTTATGCTTCTCAGCAGTGTTGACAATTGATCTACTTGGTGGGGGAGTAGAACCCACAGCCTTCTGCACCAAAGGTGAGCATGCTTCCTGTTTAGTTAGTCCAACTGGACAGTGCCTCTTTTCAATGGAGGCTTGGCAAGACAAGCTGCAATATGTAAAGTAATACAATACTAACATCTTATACAACTGAAGTAGAGAAATGCAACATTACATTAACTGTAGAAAACAGTTGTAGAAAGATTTATCTGAGTAATATAACTAACAATAAAGTTAAAAGGCACATTAGGGCACAACATATAATTCAAGTAAATATGTATTATAATAGTAGTGTGTAGGTGGTTGGGGTCCATTCGGCCAAAGCCATACTGACATCAGTGGTGTATGACATCTAAGTTCATGTTGACATCTTTGGGTTAGTTTGTTCTATTGTGCATAGAGATGAGAGAAATTAGTAGTAGATGACACAGTAGTTCATACTAGCAGTGAAGGAGAGTAAAATATAAGTACTCATGTTTACTGTAATACAAGTAGTAAGTATTTATAAGGTTGATAAACTTGAGTCCTTACATGTATGTGACTCTACTGTCAGTTGCATATATCAACTAATAACTTGAGAGTTATGTGTGTGAGATAATGTTGTGACTTCCCAGTTGCTACGGAGCATCAACTTAACAATTTGTCAGATGTTGACTACATGACTCAAGCTGTAGATTTACAGTGCCAGCTGGATGAGAATTTAATATGCAATGAAAACAGTGGAATTAATAAGACTAATAGTGATGAAGATCTATCCTTTGTAACAATTGATAGAGCCAAAATGACTGTATTAGAAGCTGAAGATTCTTCAGAAATAGTCAGCAAAGATATTCTTGTAATTGGGGATTTAGTTATTAGAGGAACTGATACTTATATTTACAGAGATGATAATGAACATTGAGTAGTGCTATGCTTGCCAGGAGCAAAAATAGAAGATGTGAAACAAGCCTTGGAATGCCTTAATGTAAGGAAGTATGGATCTGTTTTTATTCATGTTGGTACACATAATGTAACCCACAAGGATTCTCTAACTGTTAGTCAGGAACTGACAGCCCTCCTAGATAGTATACCTTGTACTGGTGTTAGGACATATTTTTCACAAATAACCTACAGAAAGGATAGTCAGGTCACTGTGAATGAAAAGAATTTTTGGATAAACACCTACATAGAAAAATGTCCTGTTTTAAAAAATGGAAATGTGTAGAGCATCCACACCTTCTTTTGGGCACACTTGTTCAAACAGGATGGTGTGCATTTGTCTAGATAAGGGAAGATAATTTTTGCAGCAGATATTTTGCAATATTTGACAAACACTAGCCAGGATTTTGACAAGTCAAAAATGTAACAGTTCACAGATAGCAACATTTGATGCATCTCTGATGGTTGTTAATGCTAGGAGCATTAATAATAAAGTTTTTTTTTATTAGAAAATTTGCTACGTTCTCACAAGATTGATGTTGTTATAGTTTGTGAAACATGGTTAAAAAACAATGACTGGAAACCTGTTCTTTCAGGGTATAAATGTTTTTACTGTAACAGACATTCTAACAAAAAATCAGGTGGAGGTGTTATGATAGGGATTAAAGATAGCTATGAGATTTGTGATTATTACATGTTCAATGATAACACCAATACTATAGACTGTGTAACTGTGACAATAAAAACAACCCTGGAACATATAACAATTGTTGGAGTGTACAGACCACCAATGTCAAGTGCAGATGACCTAGAGGAATTCATATATTTCTTACATGAAACACAGGAGCGAAGAATAATATTAGCTGGGGACTTAAATTTACCAGAAACAGACTGGAATAATGTTGATTCAACGGTAGTAAAGAAATTATTCACAGAGTATATTCAGGAACAATTGCTTCAGATTGTAAAAAAAAAACTACCAGGGGACGAAATATACTAGATATTGTTTGTGTTCCCAAATACATTACTGTAACTTAAAGTCAGGTTTTACCACCATTGATGTGCAGTGATCATGGAGTCAGAAAGGTTAATTTGTTGATAGATAATTCTGCCAAACTGCAATCTAAGCCAATGTACAGAAGGTTAATTACAGATTATAGGGAAGCAAAACAGTTACTATATAAAACTAAATGGGTTGAGGTATTCAGTAGAACAACTGCAGATGGAATGTGGAAAGTTTTGAAAGAGAAATTGTTTGAGTGCAAAAAGTCAAAAAAATGTTTAACGTCAGGATCTAGGCATGCAACATCAGGGAGGTATAGTTCAATAAGAACAAGATACCTGATTAAGGTAAGAGACAAAAAATATAAGAAATGGAAGAGAGGTCGAACTACAACTTTAAAAACTGAAATAAACAAGTTGGACAAACAGATTAAGCATAGTGTTAGACAAGATCAAGAAAAAGTTGAAGAAAATGTATATAAAATATTGAGCATAATAGGAAACCTTTTTATAGATACATAAGATGTGGAAGGAGTAAAGATACACAAATTGATAAACTGTGCAGATTCTAAAATTTATTCTAAGATACAACAGATTATAGATATGTTTACAAAATCTTATAATAAACAGTTTGGCTGCACAAAAGGGGTGGTAAGTTGTCCTAGTAACATCCAGGTAACCCCAGATACTGGAATCAAATTAGATTATATTGAAAAAGAACTGTGCAAACTGGATCCAAACAAAGCGCAGGGAGGAGACAGAATAAGTAACAATGATTTCAGAACACTTAAGCAAGAACTTACACTGCCATTACATCTATTATTCACTAGGTCATATAAATATGGGGAGATTCCTCAAGATTGGAGACATGCACTTATTAAACCTGTCTTTAAGGGAAAGGGGAGTAGCACAAACCCAGAATCATATAGACCCTTAAGTCTAATTTCATGTTGTGGAAAAATAATGTAGAAGGTAGTACTGGAAAAGTTATTGTCAGAACTGGATAGGTTGGGACTTAAAACCATATATCAGCATGCATATGTTGAAAATATATTTATTACCACCTGTAACATGATGTTCTATAACAATATAATAACAGTTATGAATGAAAAATTGTGCTGTGATGTAATTTATATAGATTTAACTTTAACATTTGACAGGGTCATACACAAAACACTGATCAGTAAATTAGTACAACTAGGAATTGATGTACTGTTGATAAGATGGCTAGCTGCATGGCTTACAGATAGGACATGGCAAGTATCACACACCAACTGGACAGGTGAAATCCTTGGTTACAGTCAAGGTGTCTCACAGGGCTCTGTACTAGGCCCTTACTTGTTTAGATTGTATCTTTCGGACCTAACTTTTTCAGCTGAGGTGTTCTCTCTGACGACCTGAAAATGGGTAAACTGATTACAAGTGTTACAGATAAGGCATGTCTGTAAAATAATTTGACTAAACTGACCATTTGGGCAGAGGAGAATAATATGTTGATAAATACATCAAAAACTAAGCATATGAGAATTGGGAGACATAAACTGAAAGGTGAATATTTAATACAGCACACAGTGATTGAAACTGTAGACTCATTTAAGGACCTGGGTATATGGGCAGATTCAGCTATGAGTTTTTCTAATCATATCAACCAATTAGCTAACCTCGTTTGCTCACTCGGCTTTGTGCAGTGAGATCATGTTCTGATTTCAGGTACTCCTACTGTGTACAAAGAGAGCATCTGGTAAAGAAAAAAAATTTAAGCTTGTTTCCTGCCTTTCCTGTAAGTGGTCTAGACTGTTTGTAGGCTTCTGAGGCCCCAAGCCTTTCTGTTTTGGAGGGAAGCCTTCTAGCTTAATTTTGTTTCTTAGAACTAGTCAGTTTTCTAGTTTCAGCACTCAAATCTGTTTCTTTGAACTCAGCACTTGTTCAGAACTCATTGTAAGCAGTAAATAAGTTACAAATTACTACAGCACTCAACTTTCCGCACTTGTCTAGTGGAAAGCAGTTTTTAGTACTTAATAAATAAGCACCTATCCAGGCATGTCTAAGGGTCAGCTCTTGGTGATTTCGCCTGTCTACCTGATGAATCTGGGCATCTTGGGGCAATGCAGCAATTGCCTCATGTACAGAGACAACCCTCTCCTACTAACACCCAACACTACAACTTGTGAGAGATGCACTTATATTACCAAACTGGAAGCAAAGCTCTCTTCACCCAAGACTGGACTAGACAGTCAAGAAGAGAAGGTAAACACTTGCACCACACCACACTCATCACATAGTCCCTCAAAACCTACACAACCAAAACACACACATAGAAACACAAAACACACACCTACATTCACGGACGCTTTCAATAAAAACCTGCCCAACCATAAGGGCCCTCCAAAGCAGAAACGCAAGCAAACTCCAACCCCCAACACAACCCAAATGACACATAGCCCACAAACTTAGTGTGCCACTCAACCACAGCCCATAAGGCATAACAACGTACCCAACACTCTAGTCATAGGTGACTCTATATTTTATTTTATTTTTTATTTATTTATCATTTGTTGACCGGGAATGTCCGACTAGGTTCCACAGAGCCTGTTTTCAGCGGAGGCCCGGGGAGAAATGCTCCAGATGCATGTCTTTGGAATGTGGGAGGAAACCGGAGTACCCGGAGAAAACCCACGCGAACACAGGGAGAACATGCAAACTCCACACAGAAGGCACCCCAGCCGAGAATCGAACCGGAGAACCTCTTGCTGTGAGGTGACAATGTTAACCACTGCACCACTGTGCCGCCCAGTCAGGCACACTGATGTTCCACTCACCAGGCTAAACAAGGAGAAAGTTACTGTCAGCTGCCTGTCAGGTGCCAGGATCCGCCACATAACACACACACTCAGGTCACTCCATAACAAGTATAAATATGACACTGTCATTGTCCATGTTGGTGTGAATAACCTGAGATGTACCTCCCTGGACTACATGAAAAGAGACACGGAGGAGCTCTCCGATCTTGTAGCCCAGGCAGGTATGACCCTGGCCCTGAGTAGCATCCTACCATCACCCAGAATGATGCCACAGTACAAGGACAAAATGATTGACTTCAACAATTGGCTAAGCTTCTGGTGTCATTCTAAGGGGATCCAGTATTTGTCTGCCTGGGACGACATGATCGACAGAACACAATGCTTTGCCAGAGATGGCTTGCACCTGTCATCCTTGGGATTCCAGATACTGGCTAAGGCTCTTGCCACCACTTTAGTGCCTTTTTTAGGCAAGGTTCAAATGACAAATTCACCACCGTAACAGGTACAAGCAAGCAAAATCTGAGGGTAATGCTACTCAATGCTAGAAGTCTAAACCTCAAAATGCACTCACTCGAGGCACTTCTTAAAATGGAGAACACTGACATCTGTGCAGTGACAGAGACCTGGTTCAAAGCTCCAGAGAGCACCCCTGCATTACCAGGCTATAATTCATACCACACCTTTTGTCCATCTAACCCAGAATGAAGCACTAAAGGAGGAGGTGTGTCCATATTCATTAAGGATATCCACACCTCCAGGCGAGTTGAACAGCATAATGCATCCGAGATTATCCAAGTGCAACTAACTCTGGGCAAGACAACAATCCAAATTGTAGCTTGCTACAGACCCCCCACCATGCCCCAGGATTCCCACTCCTCATTTTTTGATACACTGGAAAGTATTAGGGTACAACCTAACACCCTAATAACTACCCCACCATTAACTGGGAAAACTACTCATGTACCGACTCTTTTGCTCAATGTTTTCTGGAATTCATAAATTCCAACTCCTTGGATCAACTTATTCACACCCCCACCATGGGCAGTAATAACTTAGACCTGGTCATTACCAACATGGGCAACCGGTGTTCCACACCAGCGGTCAATTCCTCGTTGGTCAGATCAGACCACAAGCTAATCACCCTAGACATCCACATCCCACCCCCACCCCCAATTAGGAAAACCACTGTAAAAAACTTCTCCAAAGCCAACTTCACACTTCTTAAGACAGAAGTGGCAAACTTCATGACAACCATGCAGACGGACAATAGAGTTACGACTGCTGAATCCTACACAAATGCACTTTATAAGCACTTACACAAGTGCATGGATCATGCTATCCCTAATAGAACCAAGATGCTATCCTCCAAAAAAAAGGAAGCTGATCTGGTGGTCTTCTGCCATAAACAAACTCTACAACAGAAGAAAGAAACTGTTGCAAAAAAAGAGTAAAATCCCATGACTGGAGGAACGCCCTGGTCAACCTCAGTAAGAAGCTGAGATTCCCCCATAAAATCCACCAAAGCTAGTTACGAAAACAAAATTGCCACTGACTCTAAAGACAACCACAAAGCATTCTAAAGCTATGTCAAGAATCTCAATGGCAACACTCAGATGTGCTCTGAGTTACAGCACAATGGCACTAAATATACAGAACCAACTGATATTGCCAACATCCTGGCAGATAGGTTCAGTGCTAACTTTACCCCCCTCTCACCCCCTAGAGGGCCCATCTCTATACCGGAAGAATGCAAAGTTCCTGTAATCACAGCTGTACAGGTAAAAAACACACTCTCCAAAGCCAGGAACACAGCATCCATGGGACCTGACAATATCCCAGGCTGCGTTCTACATGAACTACAGAATGAACTTGCACCCTACCGAAGTACCATGTTCAAGTCATAGACTCACCTCAGGCTTTGTGCCCACTGAATGGTGCACCACGACGGTTATCCCACTCCACAAAGGGGGAGCCACGATGGACCCCAGGAACTACTGCCCCATTAGCCTGATGAGCCTGGTCTGCAAGGCCATGGAATGTATCATCATGGAACTCATAAACAAAGACATTGGTAATCTCCAAACTCTAGACCCTACCCAGTTCGGATTTGTAAAAGGCTGATCATGTCTCCTAAACTTGATTGACTTCTTTGAAGCAGTCACCAAAGCCATAGATGAGAGTAAGGTGGTTCACACAGCTTTTTTAGATCTCGCCAAGGCTTTCAACACCATCCCCCACTCTGGAATTATAGATAAGCTCACTAAACTAGGTATAAATCCCTATGTCACAAGATGGGTTGCCAACTGGCTTACGAACAGAACCCACACTGTGAAAGTAGCAGAATCCAAATCCGACTTCAGACCAGTGACAAGTACAGTACCACAGGGTTCAGTCCTGGGTCCTCTTCTGTTTGGTATCTACTTCTCTGAAGTACAGGCTAACACAGAAGGTTTTTGGCTAACAAAGTTTGCAGATGACTGCAAACTAGGAGCCATAATCAAAACTCCTAACGATGTGGACATCCTACAAAAGGGCCTCACTGAGACAGATGCCTGGTGTCAAAGCCATGGCCTGAAGCTCAATGCCAAAAAGTGTATTGTCATCCCCTTTGGTAAAAACTCTGTACCCATGAACTACCACATAGCTGGTAGTCTACTTAATGCCGAAAATGTGATGAGGCCTTGTGACACAGGTGGACAGTAGTCTCTCCTTTGATAATCATATCGCCACAGTGGTCAGGAAATCCTTATACGTGGCTCACCTCATCACAAAAGGTTTCTCATCCAGAAAAAAAGAGGTCATTGTTCCACTCTGCTCATCACTCATTAGACCCATTATAGAGTACAACGCTCCTTTTGGTATGTACCTCACAAGATATCTACAACAACTGGAAAGGCCACAGAAATACCACACAAAGAGGATTGCTGGCCTCAAACAGATGCCCTACGCAGACCGTCTCAAAAAACTCTAGCTTTACTCCATCGCATATCGCCTACTCAGAGGCGATCTCTGCCTAACATATAAAGCTATGTCAAACCCAGAGCTGTTGGACATGCTCCACTTAAAGAAATCCCAATCCCTCCGAGCTACACGCTCTAGGGACCTAAACCTTATCACCACAATAAACAGAACATACTGGAGGGATAGATTCCTGTCCCAGAGACTTTCCATACTCTCAAACAGACTACCTGTCTATGTTAAACAGAGCTCCTCATTAGCACTCTTCAAGAAAAATCTTGATGATTGGATGGGAGATAAGAAATTCACCCTGGGGATCACTTCTTTGGCTCTGCTCGACAGGGGCACAGGAAAATAATTTTCTTGGGTGGCAAAAGCCAGGGTACATTTTTGGCTAGGCTTATATAGGCCCCAGGGCCAATAGCCTATTACCCTCCTATGAACCTATGAACCTAATGATAGTTATATAACTATATGTTGTATAAAAAGATTTATAAAATCCAGGAAATCAAAAACAATGAAGTCATTGTTTGTTAGTTACATTAGACCCAAACCTGAGTATGGAACAACAATAAGGAAACGCTATAAGAAAACAAGCACAGGTAAACAGGAAATAGTACCGCAGAAATATACCAAGGGCATCCAGGGATGTGAAAATTTAACTTATCATGAAAGACTAAAATATCTGAACTTGTGCAGTGTCTCTTACAGATATTTAAGAGGAGATCTTATTCAGGTATATAGGGCATTTAGGGACAGATACCTCTGGGAATGTTTGGGGTTAATAATAAGTACTAGAGAATCATCAGATAACCTATGTAGAAGGTTCTATAGGAATGAGAAGTGTACTAATTGGTTCTCTGACAGGGTAGCTGATGCATGGAACAGACTACCAAATTACATTAAAGCAAGTACTAGTTTAGATATTTTTAAGAACAGCCTGGACATTTATTATGGGAACAAGTGTTTTGGCATAATTGCAAGCTAGAAGGGCTTTAATGCCCGTGCTTGAAACATTGTATATATGTATGTATGTATTGAACTATAAACTGAACCTTAAAAAAATCAAGTATCTTCCTGCTAGGTAGGCCACTGAAATAATCATTCTTAAAATGGGAAGGCCACTCAGCTCACATTCACTAAAAATGAAGGGACTGAATTTAGCAAAGATCTTGGTTGCTCCTCACTGGTAAACCTTAGCAGTATCATAATGTAAGTCACTTTGAAAGGTGGCATAAGCTTGGCTTCAAGACACTTGCCAGAATATATGTGGTAAAATAAATGTGTTATCAGTACAGTTTGCTCCTTAAGCAATTCATTCTGAATTTTTACAACTATTGTATTTCCTTATTTAAGAACTTATCTGAAAAGCAAAAATAAAACAAGGATTAACATGAGCAGATGGTTAGTTGGTGGGATTATATATCTAAACTTCAAGAAATAGTTCCAAATATGAGCCTAGATTGCCTCCCTGTATTGCAGAGAAACACATAGTAATCCCAAAGCTATGTTGTATGTCATCAGTCACAATCTAGCAATTAAACAGATACCTGAAAGAGTTATAGGATCATATGATCATATGAAGTTACTAGGCTATTGGCCCTGAGGCCCTTACAAGCCTAGCCAAGAAGTTAGCCCATTTTCAGACAAGTTAGCACCCAATGCCCTTGTCCAGCAGGTAACAGGTGGAATCCCAGGGATGTATTTTCTGTTCCCTATCCAGTTATCCAGGTTCATTTTCTGTTCCCTATCCAGTTATCCAGGTTGCACTTAAAAAGGGTTAATGAGGTACTCTGCTTGACATGGAGAGGGAGTCTATTCCACAGAAGGGGGAGTCTCTGGACACAAATCTGTCCCACCAACAAGTCCTATTGATGCCACAGACCAGGATGAGGTCATGATGTTAACTAACTATTGTAATAGTACTCCCCACTCACCTTAATTACCTAGAGCTACTCTCCAATCTGTAGCTTTCTGATTGTCTCTGGAATCTCATTTTTTACTTGCTCTAACCACCACTCTGTTCACCCTGCGGGCTCACTGCACTCCCCTACCCTACCCCCCAACTTCCACCTACCCCCAGAGGTCCTACCCTTACACCTATCAAACCACACCCCTTCTCCATTCTAACTATCACAATCACATTTCTATTAAACAATCCTCTCTATTTTCCCACCTTTTTTCCCAACACTTCCTATCTCTCCCACCTCTCCCTTTTACCTTTCCTGACCACACCAACTTTACCTCTGTACCTATAGTAATAATTTATATCTACCATGTCAATGAATAAACCCTCCACCATAGTCCACTTACAGAAGTTACTCATACTCACACTTCTACCTCCTTTAACTCTAGCATACCTGCTAACCTCCTATGAACAAGCAGTATATGCAAACTTTCTATACCCTACTAAACAAGCTACCTCTTCTTCACTAGCCTCTCACACCGACCATTTCAACATTACATCCACACTACGCTATCTACTACCTAAATATCACAGGACAGCACACATTAGACATAACTTTCCTAATACCAGATGATATCCATCTCTTCTCAGTAAATACACTAATACTAGATATCTAACACTACTCCTCTCCCTAAAGGATGGAGATATTCACCCAAACCCCAGTCCAAACACCTCCACCACCACTCAACTCATCAACACAAACCCCTCTGCTACTCACCTACTTAAAAAAACTCCCAAATCACTCTTAATAGCTCACCTCAACACACGTAGCATTAATAATAAAATAACACAACTCCATGCTCTCTTGGAACTCTACTCATTTGATATTATTTGTCTAACAGAAACTTGGTTAAAACCGGTAACTAAAGATAATGAAATTATACCTCCTGATTACAACATCTTATGCCTTGATTGTGTAGCCAAGAAATGTGGTGGAGTAGCTGTTCTATTCAAATCTGATTTTCAAATAACCATCTTTAACCAAAAACTATCTCAAGACGCTAATGCTGAGATACTTATTACCAAGCTTCAGCTAAACCCAGTCAAATCTATCTATATTATCTGCATCTATGTTCCTCCAGGTAGTAATATTACTACCATCGAAAACATCCTTTGTTGGCTATCTCAAAACCTTCCCCAAGAAACCATAATCCTAGGTGATTTTAACATTGATTGGAAATGTTGCAATAACAACTACCCCACTATCCATATTAATCTCTATGGGTTTACCCAAACTATTACCTCCCCTAGTAGAATAAACAAGACTAATAAGAAAGAAAGCACTTTAGATTGGATACTCATTAATAATCAACCTCAGACTTATGACTCTGGAACCTTCCCTAACGACATAAGTGACCACTCACTAACCTACATTATCAGGCTCAAAACGAATCCACCCATTCAACCCATATTTAGGGCAATTAGAACCAAGAAAAACTTCAACTTGGATCTATTCCTAAGTGAACTTACAGCATGTAATTGGTCCCCCTTAAAACACCTTTCTCTAGATGAAGCTGTTGATTATTTTAATGCTAATTTCCTAGACATACTCAACCGCCATGCTCCTACCCGCTCTATCAGGAAAAGAACTAAATCTGCTCCCTGGCTTACTAAGTAAACCAAGCAAAAAATCCATCTCAGAAATAAATACTGAAATAAATCACGCTTAACTAAAAACCCTGTTGACCTCCAAAACTACAAACAACTTAGAAATGAAACAAAAAAAGCTATACCGTCCGATAAAAAAACTATTTCCTACAATCTCATCAGACCCACCATAATAAACCACAAAAGTTCTGGTCAAGTATTAATCAGTTGTTACATCCCGGTCAATCTATCACACCTACCCCTCAAGGCACTGACAAGGACAATCCCCAACAAACTGCTAATGCCTTTAATACCTTTTTCACCAAAGCAATTCAAACTCTTGCCAGTCAGCTCTCTCCTCAAAACGTAACTCTATCTAATTCTGACTCTAACCCACCACCTCCATTTCTCTTCTAACCTGTCCCAACAGCATTTATTCTCACCCTTATCCGAAAAAAAACAAACCATGCACTCCCTCTGCTGACCAACTACCCGCAGAATATGTACAGTTAGCAGCACAATCTATTGCTTACCCCATCTTCATTCTCATCAACAGAACCATCACTGAAGGATATATCCCCAAACTTTGGAAAGTCTCTCATATTATTCCCCTTCATAAAGGGGGAGACTCCACTGAACTCTCCAACTATCGTCCCATAGCCCTACTTTCTCCATTATCTGAGATCATGGAAAGATGTATCCACAGGCAATTGCTACACCACCTTCTCCATAATAACCTGTTTTCCAACTCCCAACACGGGTTCAGACCTTCCCATAGCACAGCTACTGCCCTCCTTTCCTTTATAGACACCATCAACAAAAACCGTAACCTTAACATGCTTTCCTCTGCACTTTTCATTGACCTGTCCAAGGTTTTCGACATGGTAAATCACACTATACTCATAAACATTTTCAAATCTCTTACTCTTGACCCACTAGCTATAAAATGGTTCCATTCATACTTAAATAACAGACATCAAGCTGTGCTCTGGAACACAGTTCTTTCTACCCATCTACCTGTTAATATTGGAGTCCCTCAAGAGTCCATACTGGGCCCTCTCCTGTTTTTTATATTCATCAATGACCTTCACCAAGTAGTTCCCCAAGCTACATGTATACAATCCGCTGACGACTCCACACTTATATGCTCAGCCACATCTGTATCAGAACTTCACTCCCTTTCTCAAGATGTATTTAACTCTGTTGAACTATGGTTTACAAAACGCTGTCTCCTATTAAACCCTAAAAAAACTAAACGTCTCCTTTTTACACCTACCAGTAAATCACCCCCAATAGACTTCACTGTAACATCCAATAATGGTACACTCATATCCCAAGATCTTACTACCAAACTGCTAGGTATCACCATAGACAACAACCTTAACTTTGACGCCCATATCAACACCATTTTGAAATCTACTAATAAAAAAATAGGCTGTCTTTACAGGATCAAACCCTTCCTCACTCCTGCAACTAGAATAACTATTGCCCACACCCATCTAATCTCTACCCTTCTTTATGCCTCACCCATATTTACCAATCTGTCAAAAATAACCTTAAGAAACAAGAAAACTCCTACAATAGCATAGCCAGGTTTGCCACAGGTAACCCATTCAGAACACACTACTGTATTAATTTAAAGCATCTATGGTGGGTTGAATTACAGCAGCAGCTGAAATTTAATCAACTGGCCATCGCCCATAAAATACTTTATCAACCTGCCAAAACACCCATCCTATCTAACCTTATTCACCCCTATTATAACCTGAAGTCCCTAAGATCTTCACAAAAACTTCTTGTATATATCAATAAATCAAACAATAGAGCTGGAGACTCTCTCTTCTCTAATACTGTTGGAAAAACCTGGAACCTACTTCCCTCTGAACTGAGGGCAGAATACAGGGAAGTTCTTCATGTTTCACTGTTGCAGTCATTACATTTGGGGTAATCTGCTGGCAGGTTGCCCTCAGTCGGCCTGATTAACAAAGTCTTGGGTCCTGCATCGGTTGCTGTCCCTTCTTCCATGATGTCAGGTCATCAGGGGTATAAAACATGCAGCCGACACAATTGCATCAGTCTTTCTTGCCGTGCAGTGCCCGAAGCAGAAGCAGTTCGTAAATGCCAGTCAGCTGACTCCTGAAATTTTCGTTTTCGAGTTTCAGAACCGAAGTCTTCAACTTAAAGCTAAGTACCCCATTGGGGAAACTTTTTCTTGCTCCTTACCGATGTCAGTAAAAGTTAATAATTGCATTACTTGTGGAAAGCAAATACCTCATAAAGATTTTCATTCGTACTGTATTCCTTGCCTTGGCCCTGACCATGACATACATTGCTGTCAGTTTTGTGCTTTATTTAATCAGCACACTATCCATCGTCGGTATATTTTTGCCTCTAAATATTTCGGTTCATGGTTTAATTATCCATAAATGTTGTCGGTTAGCCATCTGACTACTAGGATTCCAAAAAACACAAAGATAAAGACAGAGACAGGCCGCCAAGGTCCAAAATTGCCAACGATGCTTCTCCTAAGCCAGCCGCCAGTTCGTCGATACTCAGTGAGGTGCTTTCGCAGCCCCGGATACCAGCTACTTCTGATTCGCAGGCCTCTACTGAGACCCATTCAGAGTCTGGTATGCGCGAGATACTTCAACTATGGAACCCATGGATGTCTCTACCTTGGATGGGTCTGGAGCCACTGTGCAGGCAGCGGCTTCTGAGGGTGTTTTCAGGCCTACAGACTTGCATATTAAATTGACACCTCCTTCATTACTAAGGCCTAAATCTCGATCCATGTCTAAAAAAACGATGCCCAGGCCACATGCTCAGGCCCCTATGCCTAAAAAACAAATGATTAAAATGGCTGAAGATCTAATAACTCTAATCAGGGATAGTCAACCCCCCCCCCCCCAAGAGACCTAGGGCTGAGCTTGATTATGAATCTTCTGATCAGGATTCTGTTTCTTCTGACTTTTCTGATGACCTGGATTTGTCCATACCTACTTATGAGGATTCTGATGCAGAGGATTCCATCCCCTCTGCTTCCTCTCCTGAGGATTATTCTTTTGGGGAAACTTTACATACTTTAAGGGAGCATTTTCACTGGAAAAGCCAGGAATTTTTTGATTCAAAAAAGAGGCTTAGGCATTTCCTTCTTCTACCTCAGCATAGGCCTTTGCCCATACCTCCTGTACTAGACATTGTTGATGACATTTTCTTGGAATCCAGTTTGGCCCCTGATTCCCTGCCTCCTGCTCCTAGTAAACCTGACAGATATTACAGGGTTCCTGAGTCCCACAAGTTCCTTTTCAAAAATCCTGTTGCAGATCCAGAGACTATTTCTCAGGGGCCCAAGGGCATTAAGTCTTCTACTGCTAAAAATCCTACCCCTTCTGATAGAGACTCCAGGGCGCTGGATAGATGGGGTAAAAAGGTTTATACTTCTGCAACCTTGGCAATCAGAGCTTTAAACTGCCAGTTTCATATGTTAAAATATCAGCAACATGTTATTGGACTGCTTAAACAGAAAATGATGTTAATTCCTGACTGTGTGAAAAATAAAGATTTACAGAACTTAATGCATTCTGCTGAACAAGTTGGAAAACATATTTTGCAATGTGGTTTTGATTCTTTAGAGGCCTCTTGCAGGGCTGCTGTTACTGGGTCTGGGCTTAGAAGGCATGCTTGGCTTAAGGAGCAATCTTTGTCTGATCATGTTAAGGCTAAATTGTTGGATGCTCCTTTAAATCAGGACCGCCTGTTTGGCAGCAAGGCTGAAGAAGTTCTTAAAAAGATGGAAGATAAAGCTAAATCTATGCAAACTGTTAAAGATTTTTTACAAGTGCAACCTCCTAGATTTAGTAGGCACTGCCCTACTAAGAATTTGTCTTTTCTGGTCCCTCCCAGGTCTTCTCAGGCCAAACCCAGGTACAGCAAAAACCCCAGGTTTCAGTCCCAGGGGACTCTCAGAACCAAGCAGTGGGGGGCCTTCTCTTCTAAATCTGGAAATAACAAGACACTCCCCTATGGTAAACAGTCTCAGTGACTTCCTTTTAAAAGTACCAAGCACCTTTGACCGCCCCTTTGGGGGGAAAGATTGCTCTTCATGCTAAGAACTGGTAACTCATAACCCAGGACAAATGGGATTTAAATATAGTGTTCCAGGAATACAGATTTCGTTTTTACACATTGCCAACACCAAATGGGTGGCCAGACCTGCCCCCAAATCAGTGGGCAGGGGCTCAAAAACAAGTACTTTCCCTCTTAAGCATGGGGGATATTCAACTGGTACCAGAAGAGGAAAAGGGACAAGGTTTCTACTCCAGACTTTTCCTGGTACCCAGAAAAGACAAATCATGGTGTCCATTCCTGGACCTGTCTACTCTAAACACCTTTCTGGAGATTCCAAAATTCAAGATGCTGACTCTTCATCAATTACTTCCGATGCTAGGCAAAGATGCCTGGTTGGCAACACTAAATTTAAAAGAAGCCTACCTGCACATCCCAATAAGGGAATCCTGCAGAAGATACCTACGCTTCAAAGCAGGCTGCACGCATTATCAGTTCTCTGCACTGCCCTTTGGCTTGTCTACTGCACCCAGGGTATTCACAAAGTGCCTGGCTCCAGTTATTGCTTTTTGCAGGCAAAGAAGTATTCAAATATACCCATACCTGGACAATTGTCTAATTCAGGCAGAAAGCCAGGGCATACTTTTAAATCATCTGGTGTTTGTAAAAAGGGTTCTAACTTGTCTGGGGTACACCATAAATGAAAAAAAAAAATCACAACTGATACCCTCTCAGCAAATTACATTCTTGGGAGCAAGCTTGAATACAACTTCCCAAATGGTTTACCTTCCGCCAGAAAAGTAAATTTATTTGGTAACCTATTTCAAAAAAGTGGCCACAAAAACCCTCCTATCTGCAAGACAAATATTGCAAGCCTTGGGGTTCATGGCCTCCTGCATTCTTCTAATTCCATATGCAAGACTGCATATGAGGAAACTACAGTGGTATCTAAAAAGCCTATGGAGTCAACATTCTCACAGCCTGGAAACAATGATTCCTATCATACCTTGCCTACGCCTAGAGTTTCTCTGGTGGGCAGAGGCCTGCCACCAAAACAAGGGACTACCATTTACACTACCCCCTGCCGCCCAAACCCTGACAACAGATGCATCAGACTATGCATGGGGTCTCACCTGGCAGGGAAGTGCATTCAGGGAAGTGCATTCAGGGCAAATGGAACCCAAATCAAATGCACCTACATATCAGTCAAAAAGAAATGTTAGCTGTACAGAATGCTCTGACAGCTTCAAGGACTACATTCTTCAAGAACAACTAATGATAAAGATGGACAACACCACGGTTATGTGGTACATAAACAAGCAGGGGGGTACACATTCCTACCCCTTCTGTAGACTAGCCATGGCATTGTGGAACATAGCCTTGAGCTACCAATTGCACCTGAAAGCTCAATTCCTGCCAGGAAAATTAAATACACTGGCAGACAGACTAAGCAGAAACCTCATGGACTCACATGAGTGGAAACTGGAACCAAGGATATTCAACATGCTGACAAGCGAATGGGGGAGCCCAGACATAGATGTATTTCCCTCCCCCCAGAACTACCAGTTGAACAAGTTTTGCACAAGGACTCCCCATAAACAAGCCTAGAAAGTGGATGCTCTGTCCTTCAGCTGGAAAAACCTATCAGTCTATGCCTTCCCTCCACTGCCTCTGCTCTCCAAAGTTCTACTAAAAGTCAAATAGGACAAACCAAGGATAATCTTGATTGCTCCAGACTGGCTGCGCCAACACTGGTACCCCCTCCTGCACAGTGTGTCACAGTTATCTCCATGGCACCTGCCTCAGACCTCTTCCCTGCTGTCCCAGCAGGAGAACCAATTTCTGCACCCTCAACTTCCAACTTTGAACCTTGCAGCCTGGCTAATCACTTAAATTCACCTTTTTCATCCCTCAGCAAACCTGTGATGGATATCATCTTAGAGGCAAGGAGACCTAGTACTAGAAAAACTTATGCTGACAAATGGAAAGATTCTATGCCTGGAACCAATTTCAAGGGATGAGCACAGCAGCACCCAATTTACCTCAATACTTAACTGAGATGTTTCACAAGGGCCTGTCTTTTTCCTCCATCAAAATGCACACCTCAGCCATTTCAGCTCATTATAACACAGAACCTCCCCTCTTCTCTCATCCTCTGCTCAAGCAGTACCTCAGAGGGGCAAAAAACTTGAAACCACCCAGGAGAGCTCCAACCCCTGCCTGGGACCTTAACTTTGTACTGGAGAAACTCACTCTACCTCCTTTCAAGCCCGCTACTACTGCAGACAGGATATTTGACTTACAGGCACTTATGGCAATGGAGCCTTTCATCATCTTTCATGCGGACAGGATGTCACTCAGGACCAATCCATCCTTCATGCCCAAGGTGGTATCCAGTGTGGCTCTTAATCAGTCCATTCATTTGCCAACATTCTTTCCCAATCCACAGAACAAAGGGGAATGGATTCTGCATTCCTTGGATGTGCACAGACAACTTAGATTCTACTTGGACAGGACTAAACCTTGAAGACAATCTGAACAACTGCTGGTAGCATTTGCTGCAGGGGCAGAGGGGAAGGCTATTTCAAAACAAACCATTTCTAAATGGATAAGCCATTGCATTTATTTCTGATATAAGCACCATGGAAAATCTATCCCCCAGGGGATCAAATCTCACTCCACCAGGGCTGCATCTACTTCTGCAGCCTTTCTCAGAGGTGTTCCTACCAGGGACATCCTAGAAGCTGCTACCTGGAGTTCTGTACATACTTTCATCAAACATTATCATTTTCCAATTTTCTCTACATCCAGAGCTGGCGTTGCCACTGCTGTCTTGTAGTGCCTTATAGCTGGCCCCAATGCTATATAAACTCCTTCTCCCAACCATAGCTTTGGGAATCTACCCAAATATAATGACTGCAACAGTGAAACACGAAGAACATATTACAGCTGTGTACACTTACCATAAATGTAGATGTTTGAGTGTATTCACTGTTGCAGTCCTAGTTACCCTCCCTCCAGCTCCTTAATTTCTTCTGGCTATACCTCTACTTTCCTTTACTATGCTTAAAAGCCTTTTTGGTGTATTTGCTTTTTGTTGGAGGTATACCTTTTTTATGTTTATTTGCTCCCCATTTGGGGGCACCCGGCATCTGGGGCAAGAAAAACTGATATAACGGTGTCGGCTGCATGTTTTATACCCCTGACAACCTGACATCATGGAAGAAGGGACAGCAAACGACACAGGAACCAAGACTTTGTTAATCAGGCCTACTGAGGACTACTGCAAGCAGATAGCCTAAATGTAATGAATGCAACAGTGAAAACACTTGAACATCTTCATTTATGCTAAGTGTACACAACTGTACTATATTATGACAACCTTGTCCCAGGAAGAGACCCCTTTACTAATGAGGAGAGCCCTGTAGAAAGCTTTCTCTACAACGGAGGCAATATGGTGGTCAAAAGTCAGGTGCCCAAGTCCCTCACAACTGATTGTGTGCTTAGGACCTTGTTATTAATGTGATAATTTGTGACACCCTCTTGGAGGACATCCACATCACTAGGGGATCTGATGACCATGCCCAGCTTGCAGTCCTCTGCAAATTTGGTCAGCCTTAGCCCACTGGTTTTGGCCTGTACCTCAGAAAAGTATATCCCAAACAACAGATGCCCCTAGACTGATCCCTGGGGTACACCGCTCATTACGCATCTACTGCTTGAGGTGGCTTCCCCTATTTTGGCTAGGTGGGTTCTATCAATGAGCCAGTTTGCTACCCATCTGGTAACATATGGATTTATGCCTATTTGAGATACTTCATCTATTATACCCGAGTGGGGAATAGTATTGAAGGCTTTGGCCAGGTCAAAGTAGGAGCTGTGCATCATCTTCCCCTCATCAGTGCTTTGGTGACTGTCTTAAAGAAGTCAACCAAATTTAATAGGCATGACCTCCCCATAATGAAACCAGACTGGGTGAGATTAAGTGTTTGGAGGTTGCCAATGTCATTGTTAATGAAGTATATGGTAATCCACTCCATGGCCTTGCAGATCAGGCTAGTTAGGCTGCTGGGGCTATAATTTCCTGGATTGGTGGATGCTCCATCTTTGTGCAAAGGGATGACAGTGGCTGTCCTCCACTCGGCTGGCATGAAGTTGGCAGTCAGGCTTTGGTTGAATAAGGTGCCTAATGGTGCTGCAAGTTCCTGCCTGAGTTCATGTAGGGTGCAGCCTGGGATGTTATTGGGTCCCATGGGTCCAATGGAGGCTGTATTGTTTGCTTTTGAGAAGGCAGTGATGGCTTGCTCCCTAGAAATGAGTGGATGGGGGAGTTACACACCTTGCTGCTTATGCCAAGAAATGGTGTGCAGAATGAAGAATAGAAAGGAAGTTTTTCTGGTAGTTATCAAGATGGCTAAATCTTTGACCTGGCACAGGGTTTCAATAGTTCCACCTTCATTTGTCAACTGTTTGACACAGTCCAAGTCATGTAATCATACAGTGCTTTGGGACAATTAGGAGGTTGGGCTAGGATCCTTAATGGTCTCCTAGACCACCTATCTAGGACCTACTCATGAACCTATGAAATAGCATTGCTCCAGCCTAATTGAAACAATACATATTCTGCACTAAAGTGGCCACCTGGATTCACTTGTATTACATTTTTACAACCTTTGATAGAACTGGCTGTGGGCTGCTCCTTTGGGAGCACTGAAAATATGAAACCTCAAATGTTCCCCTTAAATGTCAATGTACAGATAAACTAAATGAGAACAGCAGTTGCTACAATATTCTCAGCTCTGCAGTGTGATACAAACAAGAAGAATACTTTTAGGAATGCCTTCGAGATGGATTGGAAATTACATTCTGTATGCATAATAGGAAGGGTTTTGTGTGAAATAATCACATATCTTAAGTATCATTTTACAAATAATAGAAAGGCACTGCATACATATATGAGTTATATCTGGCAGTTGGCGTAGAGGTTATGGTTGCAAGCTGAAGCTCCTGGAGTACAGGGTTTGATTCATTCAGTCCCTTGTTTGCCTCCGTGTGACCTTGCCACTTAACCAGATATTGCTCCCATGTTACTACTGAAAATGACTGTGTCCAGTGGGCCTACCTGCTTAACAAATTATTATTATTAAAACCAAGCTGCATACACATGAAAAAACAAACTGCATATCCCCCTTGCAATATATGTCTTCTTATAATGACCTAAGCAAAAGTTTTCTACTTTGCGGTAAAAATACCCTCAACCTGCCAGTGCAACCAAAAGGAAACAACAGATTTTAGGGATTGTAAAATAATGTGTTTTATCTGAGACTGACAGATAGAAAATGCGTTTCAAAATAAAATCATCAGAGGCAGGCAAATATTGTCATTATTTTTCCGCTCTGCATGTTTATATACTTCAAAATTGAGTAGAAAAATAGAGAAGTATGACTGTATGTCCAGTCATAACCAGATTGTTGTGTTCAAGACGTGGCAAGTAATTCACCATGAGAATAAAGGTTGAGAGGTGAATCTTGATTAGTGATTAGCAGTATGGTTTCATGCCAGGAAAGAACACTACAGATGCAATATTTGCTTTAAGAGTGTTGTTGGAGAAATGCAGAGAAGGTCAGAAGGAGTTGCATTGTGTCTTTGTGGAATTAGAGAAAGCATATGACAGGGTGCTAGAGAGGAGTTGTGGTATTGTATGAGGAAGTCAAGAATGGCAGAGAAGTATGTAAGAGTGGTACAGGATATGTAGAAGGGTAGTGTGACATTGGTGAGGACTATGGATGGAGTGACAGATACGTTTAAGGTGGAGGTGAGATTACATCAGGGATCAGCTCTGAGCCCTTTCTTATTTGCAGTGGCGATGGACAGGTTGACAGATGAGATCAGAAAGGAGGCCCCATGGACTATGATGTTTGCAGATGACATTGCATGCAGTGAGAATAGGGACCAGGTTGAGGAGACCCTGGAGAGGTGGAGATATGCTTTAGAGAGGAGAGGAATGAAGGTCAGCAGGGCTAAAACAGAATACATGTGTGTAAATGTGAGGGAGGGTAGAGGAATGGTGAGGATGCAGGGAGTAGAGTTTGTAAAGGTGGATGAGTTTAAGTACTTGGGATCAACAGTTCATAGTAATGGTTAGTGTGGAAGAGAGGTGAAGAAGAGAGTACAGGCAGGGTGGAATGGGTGGAGAAGAGTGTCAGGAGTCATTTGTGATAGACGGGTACCAGTAAGAGTGAAAGGGAAGGTCTACAAGAGGGTAGTGAGACCAGCTATGTTATATGGGTTGGAGTCAAAGCTGGATGTGGCAGAGTTAAAGATGTTAAGATTTGCACTGGGTGTGACTAGGATGGACAGGATTAGGAATCAGTATATTAGAGGGTCAGCTCAGGTTGGACAGTTTGGAGACAAAGCAAGAGAGGCGAGATTGGGTTGGTTTGGACATGTGCTGAGGAGGGACGCTGGTTATACTGGGAAAAGGATGCTAAGGATGGAGCTGCCAGGTAAGAGGAAAAGAGGAAGGCCTAAGATAAGGTTTATGGATGTGGTGAGAAAGGACATACTGGTGGTTGGTGTGACAGTGCAAGATGCAGAGGACAGGAAGAAATGGAAACAGATGATCCGCTGTGGAGACCCCTAACAGGAACAGCCAAAAGAAGATGATGATGAAGATGATGAGGTGAATCTTGACATCCTTCTTGAGTACACAATAATTGGAATATGATTGGCAAATCTGATCTTAACTCTTTGCACTGGATAGAACTTTACCTGCTCCCATGTACTGCAAAATTTAGAAAAAAAAATGTCTGGGAGAGCTAAGTGCTTTGCAGCTCTGAAAGTTAAAATACAATAAACACTGTTACAGAGAGTGACCACCTGAAGAGAATGGCAGCAAATATAAACATTTTAATCCAAATAACTTCATCCTGAAAGGAATGTTTAACAGTTTTCTGATGTTCTCCATTGTTGTTGACTGAGGGCTGTTAACACTCTCACGTAACACTATGCTTAACAGCAGTGAAAGGTCTTTATCAAAAGCTGGCTGTTCCCCTTTCTGACATCAGAAAGGTGCTTAACAAGCTTGTCTTTTCCATGAATCAAGAGCATTGTCATGGTGTTCAATGCAATAGAATATCTCTTTACTATCCTTATATGTGCCATCACATGAAACTCACAGTGGAGAGACAACATAAATTACGAGAGATGCTGAATGTGTGCCCTTAACTTGCTGACCAAGCCAAGATAAGAAAGAAATTCAAGAAGGTATTCCAAGACTTCCGAAAAATGGGAAGGAAAATGCCTGTGCTGTCTGGGGGTTGGATTTAGAAGAATGAACAGCACTAAGTCTTTTAGGACACTTAAAATATCTGTATTATAACACACATCAGACTTTCTCAATGACATTGAGAAGTGAGAGATGCATCCTGATTAAACCATTGCTATACATTCTTAATCAGTGTGAGTTTCATTCTGCAGAAATGTGAGCTGCATTCTGATTATACCCATGGAGCTGCATTCTGATTATAGCCTTGTTATACCTTAATCAGTGTGTCATTCTGCAGAAACGTGAGCTGCATCCTGATTCTACCCTTGTTATACCTTCTTAGTCAGTGTGAGTGTCGTTCTACAGAAACATGAGTTGCATCCTGATTATATCCTTGTTATACCTTCTTAATCATGTGTCGTTCTACAGAAACGTGAGCTGCATCCTGATTCTACCCTTGTTATACCTTCTTAATCAGTGTGAGTGTCGTTCTACAGAAACGTGAGTTGCATCCTGATTATATCCTTGTTATACCTTCTTAATCATGTGTCGTTCTACAGAAATGTGAGCTGCATCCTGATTATACCCTTGTATACCTTCTTAATCAGTGTGTGTCGTTCTACAGAAACATGAGCTGCATCCTGATTCTACCCTTGTTATACCTTCTTAATCAGTGTGAGTGTCATTCTACAGAAACATGAGCTGCATCCTGATTAGACCCTTGTTATACCTTCTTAATAAGTGTGAGTATCATTCTACAGAAATGTGAGCTGTATCCTGATTATACCCTTGTTATACCTTCTTATTCAGTGTGTGTGTCATTCTGCAGAAACGTGAGATGCATCCTGATTATACCCTTGTTATACATTTTTAATCAGCGTGAGTCTCGTTCTACAGAAACATGAGCTGTATCCTGATTATACCCTTGTTATACCTTCTGAATCAGTGTGTCGTTCTGTAGAAACGTGAGCTGCATCCTGATTCTACCCTTGTTATACCTTCTTAATCAGTGTGAGTGTCGTTCTACAGAAACGTGAGTTGCATCCTGATTATATCCTTGTTATACCTTCTTAATCAGTGTGAGAGTCGTTCTACAGAAACGTGAGCTGTAACCTGATTATACCCTTGTTATACCTTCTTAATCAGTGTGAGTGTCTTTCTGTAGAAACATGAGCTGCATACTGATTATACCCTTGTTATACCTTCTTAATCAGTGTGAGTGTCGTTGTACAGAAACGTGAGTTGCATCCTGATTATATCCTTGTTATACCTTCTTAATCATGTGTCGTTCTACAGAAACGTGAGCTGCATCCTGATTATACCCTTGTTATACCTTCTTAATCAGTGTGAGTGTCGTTCTACAGAAACATGAGCTGCATCCTGATTCTACCCTTGTTATACCTTCTTAATCAGTGTGAGTGTCATTCTACAGAAACATGAGCTGCATCCTGATTATACCCTTGTTATACCTTCTTATTCAGTGTGAGTGTCGTTCTACAGAAACATGAGCTGCATCCTGATTATACCCTTGTTATACCTTCTTAATCAGTGTGTCATTCTGCAGAAACGTGAGCTGCATCCTGATTCTACCCTAGTTATACCTTCTTAATCAGGGTGTGTCGTTCTGCAGAAACGTGAGCTGTATCCTGATTCTACCCTTGTTATACCTTCTTAATCAGGGTGTGTCGTTCTGCAGAAACGTGAGCTGTATCCTGATTATACCATTGTTATACCTTCTTAATCAGTGTGTCATTCTGCAGAACCGTGAGCTGAATCCTGATTATACCCTTGTTACACCTTCTTAATCAGTGTGAGTGTCGTTCTACAGAAACGTGAGCTACATCCTGATTATACCCTTGTTATACCTTCTTAATCAGTGTGTGTCATTCTGTAGAAATGTGAGCTGTATCCTGATTATACTCTTGTTATACCTTCTTAATCCGTGTGAGTGTCGTTCTACAGAAACGTGAGCTGCATCCTGATTATACCCTTGTCATACCTTCTTAATCACTGTGAGCATCGTTCTGTAGAAACGTGAGCTGCATCCTGATTATACCCTTATTTTACCTTCTTAATCAGTGTGTCATTCTACAGAAACGTCAGCTGCATCCTGATTATACCTTGTTATATCTTCTTAATCATTGTGTGTCGTTCTGCAGAAACGTGAGCTGCATCCTGATTATACCCTTATTATACCTTCTTAATCAGTGTGTCATTCTGCAGAAACATCAGCTGCATCCTGATTATACTCTAGTTATACCTTCTTAATCAGTGTATGTCGTTCTGCAGAAATGTGAGCTGCATCCTGATTATACCCTTGTTATACTTTCTTAATCAGTGTGTGTGTCGTTCTGCATTAGTATTGCTGATCTCAGTGATGAAATATAATAAAAACATTGTATTTTAAAAAATAAATGCAACAGAGCATCTTTGTGATGTTAGAGTACTGAGGAAGTAGTTACACTTAAAAGCAGCATCTGTGTCTAGAAAGTAACACATCTAGGCACACATTTTGATATACTTCAGAATAGTACAACACATATCCTGTAATGCAAGTTTAACACAGAGTTGTATTTTGGATTATCTTCTGTAAAACATACCAAAGAGTGGTCACGGATGTCATCTCTGGCAAAATCCTTATTCTCTGTTTTACAACCCAACAAAGCATATGTTTTGTCAGTGTCACCTTTTTGTGGATTATTCTGAAAAACAAAACACACTAGATTAGATAAGTTGCTATAAAGCAATTACTGCATCACATAAACTTTCCAAAGACTATCTTTATTTACTCATTCACATGTATTGTTTCAGTTAGTTTTTTATAATCTTCTTCTGGCTTTTCCCAGTTAGAGGTCGCCACAGCGGATCATCTGTGTGCTCATGACTGACAGTGGAGTTTTACAGTGTCAAGTTGCCAGCCCGGCGCCCAACCTTCCACAGAAGGCACACACATGCACACACTCATACCTTGGGCCAATTTAGAGTGTCCAATACACCTACTGCATGTCTTTGGGAAGGAAACCAGAGAACCCGGTGGAAATCCACGCGACCACAGGGAGGACATGCAGAGAATTGAACCGGAGAACCTCTTGCTGTGAGGCGGCAACGCTAACCACTGCACCACCATGGCCACCCTACAAGTTAGTTTTTTATAATATACTATATAATTAGTATTTACCATGCTTTAAAGTAATTTCAAAAAACAATTGCTGATGACATTTTATCACCCTTACAATACTCTCTTGTAATAATAATAGTGTGAAATATTGGAAACTGCAAACTTGCAATTTCAACTTTAGAGAGATTCTGTCTTGCCATGTGTTTATTGTTAATGATGTAAACTGATGTAATTTAAAACTGTTTCCTTTCTTGTTACTGAAGTGGAACATTTTAACACCTTTATCGAATTATCGATTGTGACATAGACAAAGTTAAATTTCTATAAACAGAAACAAACCATATTAAAATGTTCACAGTTACTAACATTATACATTACATATATTCTTCTGTACAAAATAATCAATCCAACAATACATGCATTGATCAGTTCTTGTCTTTTCTTAAACCTCATTCCTCCACCAAAACATATTTTCTGCATGCACTGCACCCACAACTTCCATTTGTTTCTAAGTAGTTTGCTACTACCCTTTTCTAAAGCTCCCACTTCCAGTTTTTTTTCTCTGTTACAATCTTCAAATATGATTGGTTTAGATTTTGATTTCCATTTTCTAGTAATTGCTTTTTTAGCAGCCACCAGAATTAAATTTAAGCAGACTTTACTCTGTCTAGGCAATTCAGATCCTGTGCCCCTGCTCAAAAAAAAAATGTGTTTTCTTAGTTATACTCATTTGTTCACCAAGTATTTCTGACAGAGCACTCTATAGGGAATTTTTAAAGTCTGCCAACTCATTATACTCCCAAAATATATGTTTCCAGTTACCTCTTTGTTCCCCATCACACCTCCAACATTTGCCATTTACCTGAGGAGAAATTCTTTAGAGTCTGGTTGGGGTATAAAAATACCTACGCAAGCACTTCTAAGCAAAGATCATAAATCTTCTAGACATTTTTGCATATTTGAAAGCCATACATATGTTTTCTCATTGTTTGTTTGGGAATAACTTATCCAGTCTCTTCTCCCAATCTTTCAATCCTCTTCTGATTGATTCCTAAAGTTATTGTGCAATATTTATATGACCTTCTAATTATCCCTTATTTAACAATGAAAGTGAGACCTTTTGATAAACGGAATGGCTGTTATTCCTAAAGATACAAGTCTTGCACAACTATGTGCCAGTGAACAGCAGCAAGCCAGAGACATGGAATATCCAAGCAAAAATATAGCTCTGCTTTAGAGTGCATAAATGAGGCACACAGGAATTGTGCAGAGAAATCTTGCAAGTGTACAAAGCCATGCAGTGAAATGCATACAGTGAAACATATAATCAATTCACAGTATGGCCGTATGCTACACTGCACAATCAAGCCATGCACTGAAATGCATACAATGAAACATAAACACAGTCCACAGAATGCCCATTTGTTACCTGCACAATCTATGAACATAGAAAATCTTGCCTGTGATCAATATATTTCAATGTAAAGCAATTCGTATGCCAGCAGTGTTTTGTGTGTGTTGCCATTTCCCCTTAACAGGACTGTGGCAAGTGTTAAAGCCATGTAGCTTTTATGGTACTTGCAGCTGCACTGGTATAGTGTCCACACGTGCTAGATGCATAAAGCTGAGGGAACGATGTACAGAAAAGTAGGAAAGAAGGGAAAGGGAAGCCGAGAATCACATAAAAGGGTAACACATAGCCATGTATAGGAATGAACAGGAAAACTGTTTCTGAAAGGACACATTTTTTCTTAATTTTGATAGAAGAGAAAAGAAGAGAAAAGAAGAGAAGAGAAGAGAGGGAAGAGAATAGAAGAGAAGGGAAGGGAAGGGAAGAGATGAGAAGGGAATAGATGGGAAGAGATGGGAAGAGAAGGGAAGAGATGAGAAGGGAAGAGATGGGAAGAGAAGAGAAGGGAAGAGAAGAGAAGAGAAGTGAAGCAGAGAGACGAGAGGAGAGAAGAGAAGAGAAGAGAAGAGAAGAGAAGAGAAGAGAAGAGAAGAGAAGAGAAGGGAAGAGAAGAGAAGAGAGAGAAGAGAGGAGAAGAAGAGAAGAGAAAGAGAAGAGAAGAGAAGAGAAGAGAAGAGAAGAGAGAAGAGAAGAGAAGAGAAGAGAAGAGAAGAGAAGAGAAGAGAAGGAAGAGAAGGAAGAGAAGAAGAGAAGAGAAGAGAAGAGAAGAGAAGAGAAGGAAGGGAAGAGAAGGAAGAGAGAGAGAGAGAGAAGAGAAGAGAAGAGAAGAAGAGAAGAAAAGAGAAGAGAAGAGAAGAGAAGAGAAGGGATGGGAAGAGAAGAGAAGAGAAGAGAAGAGAAGAGAAGAGAAGAGAAGAGAAGAGAAGGGAAGGGAAGGGAAGAGAAGAGAAGAGAAGAGAAGGGAATAGATGGGAAGAGATGGGAAGAGAAGGGAAGAGATGAGAAGGGAAGAGATGGGAAGAGAAGAGAAGGGAAGAGAAGAGAAGAGAAGAGAAGAGAAGAGAAGAGAAGAGAAGAGAAGAGAAGGGAAGCAGAGAGATGAGAGGAGAGAAGAGAAGGGAAGATGAGAGAAGAGAGGAGAGGGAGAAGAGAAGAGGGGAAAAATCAAACACAAAGTGAATGAAGGCAAATAAAAACAGGACAGATAGAGGTGGAAGTACATACACTAAGGTGGGGAGATATAGAATGTCCACAGAGAAACAGTGGCTAGACAAATGGAGATAGGAAGACTGGACAACAAACAATGTGTGGGGAATGATTCAGAAGAACCAAACCATACATGGCTGGTAATATGGAAAGATGCAAACAGCTGGTGGTTTTATCCTGCCATGGTCCAGATGGTCACACAAAGGATCCATCACCATGAGATGGAGCACCGTGGTTAGTGGTACAGGCCATAAACTACAAGGTGATGCAAAGACAGGAGCAGACCAGCTGAGCAAGTTTGAAGTCCACTCCAGGAAGCCTTCATTCCAGGTAATATATCTGTCTGCTGTTCTGTCCAGAGCAACTTCTCCAGCCTTCTCCATCTGTGGATGCACCCACTCAGGCAATAATACTGGGCAACTGCTCGTAAGGGAACAAACCTCCCTCTGGGAAAGGTACTCCCAACCTCATCACCTTGAGACATCTCACTCATAGCCTCAGTAGGGCTGGGACATGGTGTGAGCACTTGCTGAGCAAATTTGTCATCTCCTCTACATTGAGGAGACACAGTAGGAAGGTAGCCATAAGTGAATCTAGCTTGAAATTGGAAGGAATACATTTGACAGACATATCAGCACATACAGTGGATATAAAAAGTTTACACACCCCTGTTAAAATGCCAGGTTTTTGTGATATAAAAAATGAGACTACAATAAATAATTTCAAAACTTTTCCAGCCTTTAATGTGACCTATAACCTGTACAATTCAATTGAAAAACAAACACATCTGTTAGGGGAAACAAATATAAAAAATAAAAAATGTACAATACGCTGGTTGCATAAGTGTGCTCACCCTTAAAGCAATCCTTTGTTGAAGCACGTTTTGATTTAATTACAGCATTCAGGCTTCTTGTGTACGTACCTGCCATCAATTAAAGAGACTCTGATTAACCCCAAATAAAGTTCAGCTGTCGTAGTAGGATTTTTCTGACATTTACTCAGTTGCCTGCTACAGCAAAAGCCATGGTTCACAAAGAGCTTACAAAGCATCAAAGGAATCTCATTGTTGAAAGGTATCAGTCAGAAGAAAGGTACAAAAAAATTCGACAGCATTGGATATACCATGGAACCCAGTGAAGAAGTCATCAAAAAGTGGAGAAAATATAGGACAACAGTGACATTGCAAAGAACTAGACATCCCTTCAAAATTGTGATGAAAAGACAAGACAAAAACTGGTCAGGGAGGCTGCCAAGAGACCTACAGCAACACTGAAATAGCTGCAGGAATTTCTGGAAAGTACTGGTTGTGTACTACATGCACACAATCTTGTGCATTCTTCACGTCTGGACTAAGAGGCAAGGTTGCAAGACAGAAGCCTTTTCTTACACAGAAAACATCCAGGTGTGGCTAAAATTTGCAAAAAAATGCATTGTCTCCCAAATGCATGTGGGAAAATGATTTATGGTCTGATGAGACCAAGGTTGAACTTTTTGGCCACAATTCCAAAAGGTATGTTTGGTGCAAAAACAACACTTTGCATCACCAGAAAAACACCATCCTCATGGTGAAGCATGGTGGTGGCAGTGTCAGGCTTTGCGGTTGCTTTTCTTCAGCTGGAACTGGGGCTTTAGTCATGGTGGAGGGAATTATGAACAGTTCCAAATACCAGTCATTTTTGGCCCAAAACCTTCAGGCATTTGCTAGAAAGCTGAAGATGAAGAGGAATTTCACCTTTCAACATGACAATGACCTCAAGCATGCATCCATCAACAAAAGAATTGCTTCACCAGAAGAAAATTAAAGTTTTGGAATGGCCCAGCCAGAGCCCAGACCTAAATCCAATAGAAAATCTGTGGGGTGACCTGAAGGTGGCTGTGCACAAGAGATGCCCTCACAATCTGACAGATTAGGAGTGCTTTTGAAAGGAAGAGTGGATAAATATTGCCAGGTCAAGATGTGCCATGCTGATAGACTCCTACCCAAGAAGACTGAATGCTGTAATTAAATCAAAAGGTGCTTCAATAAAGTATTAGTTTAAGGGTGTGCACACACAACAAATTATTAGTTTAAAGGTGTGCACACTTATGCAACCAGCGTATTGTACGTTTTTTTTATATATATTTTTCGCCTAACAGATTTGTTTGTTTTTCAATTGAATTGTACATGTTATAGATCACATTAAAGTTGGGAGGCGATCTCTGCCTAACATACAAAGCTATGTCAAACCCAGAGATGTTGGACATGCTACACTTAAAGAAATCCCAATCTCTCCGAACCACATGCTCCAGGGACCTAAATCTTGTCACCACAATAAACAGAACATGCTGGAGGGATATATTTCTGTCCCAGAGACTTCCCATACTCTGGAACAAACTACCCATTCATGTCAAGCAAAGCTCCTCATTGGCCCTCTTTAAGAAAAATCTTGATGACTGGATGGGAAATAGAAAATTCACCCCGGGGATCACTTCTGTAGTACTGTTTGACAGGGGCATAGGAAAATAATTTTCTTGGGTGGCAAAAGCCAGGGAACCTTTTTGACTAGGTTTATATAGGCCCCAGGGCTGATAGCCTAGTACCTACCTATGAACCTATAAGATTAATTCTTTGCTTGTGCTGAAGAGATAGAGATTATCAGAGAACTATGGTGTCTTTAAGGAAAGATACTAGAATAAGAGATACAATTCCAGAAGTGTTTCCCTTTAGCTGTGTGACAACTAGCAGAATAATGTGTGTGTCTCCTTCACAAACATTCAGATATGTAAAAAGGATATGTAGGCATACACAGTGTAGAGTGTAGTCACCATGGCGTGGCTTGGTGCAGTTTAGCTCTTCTCCAGAACAAGGCCCTACAGAAAGCCGCACAAGATGTAGTAGGCATATCATGTGCAGTTCCACCAGTACTACCTCTGCTAGATGGATGATCCACATGGTAGCAGACCTATTTCCTGAGATCATGTTAACAAATACTTACCAGAAGGATCAACATACTTTATCAGCCTGCCAAAACACCCATCCTATCTAACCTTATTTACCCCTATTATAACCTGAAGTCCCTAAGATCTTCACAAAAACTTCTTGTATATATCAATAAATCAACCAATAGAGCTGGAGACTCTCTCTTCTCTAATACTGTTGGAAAAACCTGGAACCTACTTCCCTCTGAACTTTCCACACTTCCCTCTATTACTCTGTTTAAAAATAAACTTAAGCTCTTCCTGAAAACACATTGGATGTGCCCCTGTACTAAACCCGACTAACCAACTTACTCTTATTACTTGATTCAACCTTACCTTCTCATCTCTGAAATAATTTCATCTTAACAACTACTATTCTTCCTCTCCATCATAGTCTTACTTCTCACTATATTCTCAAAAAGTGACACATATAACTACTAGATGTATCACTGCACTGCTCCTCCATTTCACTTTCCTTTTATCTCCCTTTCTTATCTACATTTATACTATACTTTTTTTTTAGCTATTATTCTTTCTCAACATTTAATTGTAACTTCATTAGTAATTGTACTAAGTCTAGTCAAATATGTTATAGTTTTTTTTTACATATACTTTACATATATACTTTACATATACTTTTATAAATTTGTGACCTCTTAAAATTTCTGTTTTCTTTACGGTGAATGTATTTGAATTCTAAATATGTACTTCTGTAGATGTGAACTTTATTTGAAATGTGTGGAGCCTTTCTCCCCGGGCCTCTACTGAAAATGGACATATATCCAGCTAGACTAGCCCGGTCAACAAACGTAAAATAAAAAAAATAAAATAAAATGGAGCTTGACTTGTAGATATGCAGCAGTCCCATTAAGACGGGGTCTGAAATTGCTTTGTATGCCAGACAGAGGTCACCTTTGAGGAGTCTATCTGAGACTGAGTAGAAGGACTGGGCACTTAGCCTATCTGTGTAAAATAGATGTTTGAAGCCTTGGATTCTCCTGTTGAAGAACCTCTGTGGTCTCTCCAGCTGCTGCATGTGCTTTGTGAGGTACATGCTGAAAGGGGCGTTGTAGTCAATAATGGGTCTTATAAGGGCAGAATACAGGGAAGTTCTTCATGTTTTGCTGTTGCAGTCATTACATTTGGGGTAATCTGCTGGCAGGTAGCCCTCAGTCGGCCTGATTAACAAAGTCTTGGGTCCTGCATCGGTTGCTGTCCCTTCTTCCATGATGTCAGGTCATCAGGGGTATAAAACATGCAGCCGGCACCATTGCATCAGTCTTTCTTGCCGTGCGGTGCCCGAAGCAGAAGCAGTTCGCAAATGCCAGTCAGCTGACTCCTGATATTTTCGTTTTCGAGTTTCAGAACCAAAGTCTTCAACTTAAAGCTAAGTACCCCATTGGGGAAACTTTTTCTTGCTCCTTACCGATGTCAGTAAAAGTTAATAATTGCATTACTTGTGGAAAGCAAATACCTCAAAGATTTTCATTCGTACTGTATTCCTTGCCTTGGCCCTGACCATGACATACATTGCTGTCAGTTTTCTGCTTTATTTAATCAGCGCACTATCCATCGTCGGTATATTTTTGCCTCTAAATATTTTGGTTCATGGTTTAATTATCCATAAATGTTTTCTGTTAGCCATCTGACTACTAGGATTCCAAAAAAACACAAAGATAAAGACAGAGACAGGCCGCCAAGGTCCAAAATTGCCAACGGCGCTTCTCCTAAGCCAGTCGCCAGTTCGTCGGTAGTCAGTGAGGTGCTTTGCAGCCCAGGATACCCGCTACTTCTGATTCGCAGGCCTCTACTGAGACCCATTCAGAGTCTGGTATGCCGCGAGATACTTCAACTATGGAACCCATGGATGTCTCTACCTTGGATGGGTCTGGAGCCACTGTGCAGGCAGCGGCTTCTGAGGGTGTTTTCAGGCCTACAGAATTGCATATTAAATCGACACCGCCTTGATTACTAAGGCCTAAATCTCGATCCATGTCTAAAAAACCGATGCCCAGGCCACATGCTCAGGCCCCTATGCCTAAAAAATAAATGATTAAAATGGCTGAAGATCTAATAACTCTAATCAGGGATAGTCACCCCCCCCCCAAGAGACCTAGGGCTGAGCTTGATTATGAATCTTCTGATCAGGATTCTGTTTCTTCTGACTCTTCTGATGACCTGGATTTGTCCATACCTACTTATGAGGATTCTGATGCAGAGGATTCCATCCCCTCTGCTTCCTCTCCTGAGGATTTTTCTTTTGGGGAAACTTTACATACTTTAAGGGAGCATTTTCAGTGGAAAAGCCAGGATTTTTTTTATAGAAAAAAGAGGCTTAGGCATTTCCTTCTTCTACCTCAGCATAGGCCTTTGCCCATACCTCCTGTACTAGACATTGTTGATGATGTTTTCTTGGAATCCAGTTTGGCCCCTGATTCCCTGCCTCCTGCTCCTAGTAAACCAGACAGATATTATAGGGTTCCTGAGTCCCACAAGTTCCTTTTCAAAAATCCTGTTGCAGATCCAGAGACTATTTCTCAGGGGCCCAAGGGCATTAAGTCTTCTACTGCTAAAAATCCTACCCCTTCTGATAGAGACTCCAGGGCGCTGGATAGATGGGGTAAAAAGGTTTATACTTCTGCAACCTTGGCAATCAGAGCTTTAAACTGCCAGTTTCATATGTTAAAATATCAGCAACATGTTATTGGACTGCTTAAACAGAAAATGATGTTAATTCCTGACTGTGTGGAAAATAAAGATTTACAGAACTTAATGCATTCTGCTGAACAAGTTGGAAAACATACTTTGCAATGTGGTTTTGATTCTTTAGAGGCCTCTTGCAGGGATGCTGTTACTGGGTCTGGGCTTAGAAGGCATGCTTGGCTTAAGGAGCAATCTTTGTCTGATCATGTTAAGGCTAAATTGTTGGATGCTCCTTTAAATCAGGACCTCCTGTTTGGCAGCAAGGCTGAAGAAGTTCTTAAAAAGATGGAAGATAAAGCTAAATCTATGCAAACTGTTAAATATTTTTTACAAGTGCAACCTCCTAGATTTAGTAGGCACTGCCCTACTAAGAATTTGTCTTTTCTGGTCCCTCCCAGGTCTTCTCAGGCCAAACCCAGGTACAGCAAAAACCCCAGGTTTCAGTCCCAGGGGACTCTCTGAACCAAGCAGTGGGGGGGCCTCCTCTTCTAAATCTGGAAATAACAAGACACTCCCCTATGGTAAACAGTCTCAGTGACTACCTTTTAAAAGTACCAAGCACTTTTGATCGCCCCTTTGGGGGGAAAGATTGCTCTTCATGCAAAGAACTGGTAACTCATAACCCAGGACAAATGGGATTTAAATATAGTGTTCCAGGAATCCAGATTACGTTTTTACACATTGCCAACACCAAATGGGTGGCCAGACCTGCCCCAAATCAGTGGGCAGAGGCTCAAAAACAAGTACTTTCCCTCTTAAGCATGGGGGATATTCAACTGGTACCAGAAGAGGAAAAGGGACAAGGTTTCTACTCCAGACATTTCCTGGTACCCAGAAAAGACAAATCATGGCGTCCAATCCTGGACCTGTCTACTCTAAACACCTTTCTGGAAATTCCAAAATTCAAGATGCTGACCCTTCATCAATTACTTCCTATGCTAGGCAAAGATGCCTGGTTGGCAACACTAGATTTAAAAGAAGCTTACCTGCACATCCCAATAAGGGAATCTTGCAGAAGATACCTACGCTTCAAAGCAGGCTGCACGCTTTATCAGTTCTCTGCACTGCCCTTTGGCTTGTCTACTGCACCCAGGGTATTCACAAAGTGCCTGGCTCCAGTTATTGCTTTTTGCAGGCAAAGATGTATTCAAATATACCCATACCTGAATGATTGTCTAATTCAGGCAGAAAGCCAGGGCATACTTTTAAATCATCTGGCGTTTGTAAAAAGGGTTCTAACTTGTCTGGGGTACACCATAAACAAAAAAAAAATCACAACCGATACCCTCTCAGCAAATTACATTCTTGGGAGCAAGCTTGAATACAACTTCCCAAATGGCTTACCTTACGCCAGAAAAGCAAATTTATTTCGTAACATATTTCAAACAAGTGGCCACAAAAACCCTCCTATCTGCAAGACAAATACTGCAAGCCTTGGGGTTCATGGCCTCCTGCATTCTTCTAATTCCATATGCAAGACTGCATATGAGGAAACTACAGTGGTATCTAAAAAGCCTATGGAGTCAACATTCTCACAGCCTGGAAACAATGATTCCTATCATACCTTGCCTACGCCTAGAGTTTCTCTGGTGGGCAGAGGCCTGCCACCAAAACAAGGGACTACCATTTACACTACCCCCTGCCGCCCAAACCCTGACAACAGATGCATCAGACTATGCATCGGGTCTCACCTGGCAGGGAAGTGCATTCAGGGAAGTGCATTCAGGGCAAATGGAACCCAAATCAAATGCACCTACATATCAGTCAAAAAGAAATGTTAGCTGTACAGAATGCTCTGACAGCTTCAAGGACTACATTCTTCAAGAACAACTAATGATAAAGACGGACAACACCACGGTTATGTGGTACATAAACAAGCAGGGGGGTACACATTCCTACCCCTTCTGCAGACTAGCCATGGCATTGTGGAACATAGCCTTGAGCTACCAATAGCACCTGCAAGCTCAATTCCTGCCAGGAAAATTAAATACACTGGCAGACAGACTAAGCAGAAACCTCATGGACTCACATGAGTGGAAAATGGAACCAAGGATATTCAACATGCTGACAAGCGAATGGGGGAGCCCAGACATAGATGTATTTGCCTCCCCCCAGAACTACCATTTGAACATGTTTTGCACAAGGACTCCCCATAAACAAGCCTGGAAAGTGGATGCTCTGTCCTTCAGCTGGAAAAACCTATCAGTCTATGCCTTCCCTCCACTGCCTCTGCTCTCCAAAGTTCTACTAAAAGTCAAATAGGACAAACCAAGGATGATCTTGATTGCTCCAGACTGCCTGCGCCAACACTGGTACCCCCTCCTGCACAGTGTGTCGCAGTTATCTCCATGGCACCTGCCTCAGACCCCTTCCCTGCTGTCCCAGCAGGAGAACCAATTTCTGCACCCTCAACTTTCAACTTTGAACCTTGCAGCCTGGCTAATCACTTAAATTCACCTTTTTCATCCCTCTGCAAACCTGTGATGGATATCATCTTAGAGGCAAGAAGACCTAGTACTAGAAAATTTTGTGCTGACAAATGGAAAGATTCTATGCCTAGAACTAATCTCAAGGGATGAGCACAGCAGCAGCACCCAATTTACCTCAGATTGTGCAATACTTAACTGAGATGTTTCACAAGGGCCTGTCTTTTTCCTCCATCAAAATCTACACCTCAGCCATTTCAGCTGATTATAACACAGAACCTCCCCTCTTTTCTCATCCTCTGCTCAAGCAGTACCTCAGAGGGGCAAAAAAATTGAAACCACCCAGGAGAGCTCCAACCCCTGCCTGGGACCTTAACTTTGTATTGGAGAAACTCACTCTACCTCCTTTCTAGCCAGTTACTACTGCAGACTTAAAATGTATTTCTTGGAAAGCAGCCTTCCTTTTAGCAATCACTTCAGCTAGAAGGATATCTGACTTACAGGCACTTATGGCAATGGAGCCTTTCATCATCTTTCATGTGGACAGGATGTCACTCAGGACCAGTCCATCCTTCATGCCCAAGGTGGTATCCAGTGTGGCTCTTAATCAGTCCATTCATTTGCCAACATTCTTTCCCAATCCACAGAACAAAGGGGAATGGATTCTGCATTCCTTGGATGTGCACAGACAACTTAGATTCTACTTGGACAGGACTAAACCTCGAAGACAATCTGAACAACTGCTGGTAGCATTTGCTGCAGGGGCAGAGGGGAAGGCTATTTCAAAACAAACCATTTCTAAATGGATAAGCCATTGCATTTATTTCTGATATAAGCACCATGGAAAATCTATCCCCCAGGGGATCAGATCTCACTGCACCAGGGCTGCATCTACTTCTGCAGCCTTTCTCAGAGGTGTTCCTACCAGGGACATCCTAGAAGCTGCTACCTGGAGTTCTGTACATACTTTCATCAAACATTATCATTTGCCAATTTTCTCTACATCCAGAGCTGGCTTTGCCACTGCTGTCTTGTAGTGCCTTATAGCTGGCCCCAATGCTATATAAACTCCTCCTCCCAACCATAGCTTTGGGAATCTACCCAAATATAATGACTGCAACAGTGAAACACGAAGAACATAGTACAGTTGTGTACACTTACCATAAATGTAGATGTTTGAGTGTATTCACTGTTGCAGTCCTAGTTACCCTCCCTCCAGCCCCCTAATTTCTTCTGGCTATACCTCTACTTTCCTTTACTATGCTTAAAAACCTTTTTGGTATATTTGCTTTTTGTTGGAGATATACCTTTTTTATGCTTATTTGCTCCCCATTTGGGGGCACCTGACATCTGGGGCAAGAAAAACTGATATAACGGTGTCGGCTGCATGTTTTATACCCCTGACGACCTGACATCATGGAAGAAGGGACAGCAACCGACGCAGGAACCAAGACTTTGTTAATCAGGCCTACTGAGGACTACTGCAAGCAGATAACCTAAATGTAATGACTGCAACAGTGAAAACACTCGAACATCTTCATTTATGGTAAGTGTACACAACTGTACTATATTATGACAACCTTGTCCCAGGAAGAGACCCCCTTACTAATGAGGAGAGCCCTGTAGAAAGCTTTCTCTACAATGGAGGCAATATGGTGGTCAAAAGTCAGTTTGCTATCCATCTGGGTGCCCAAGTCCCTCACAACTGATTGTGTGCTTAGGACCTTGTTATTAATGTGATAATTTGTGACACCCTCTTGGAGGACATCCACATCACTAGAGGATCTGATGACCATGCCCAGCTTGCAGTCCTCTGCAAATTTGGTCAGCCTTAGCCCACTGGTTTTGGCCTGTACCTCAGAAAAGTATATCCCAAACATCAGATGCCCCTAGACTGATCCCTGGGGTACACCACTCATTACGCATCTACTGCCTGAGGTGGCTTCCCCTATTTTGGCTAGGTGGGTTCTATCAATGAGCCAGTTTGCTACCCATCTGGTAACATATGGATTTATGCCTAGTTGAGATACTTCATCCATTATACCCGAGTGGGGAATAGTATTGAAGGCTTTGGCCAGGTCAAAGTAGGAGCTGTGCACCATCTTCCCCTCATCAGTACTTTGGTGACTGTCTTAAAGAAGTCAACCAAATTTAATATGCATCACCTCCCCGTAATGAAACTAGACTGGGTGAGATTAAGTGTTTGGAGGTTGCCAATGTCATTGTTAATAAAGTCCATGGTAATCCACTCCATGGCCTTGCAGATCAGGCTAGTTAGGCTGCTGGGGCTATAATTTCCTGGATTGGTGGATGCTCCATCTTTGTGCAAAGGGATGACAGTGGCTGTCCTCTACTCGGCTGGCATGAAGTTGGCAGTCAGGCTTTGGTTGAATAAGGTGTCTAATGGTGCTGCAAGTTCCTGCCTGAGTTCATGTAGGGTGCAGCCTGGGATGTTATTGGGTCCCATGGGTCCCATGGAGGCTGTATTGTTTGCTTTTGAGAAGGCAGTGATGGCTTGCTCCATAGAAATAAGGGGAGGGGGGGAGTTACATACCTTGCTGCTTATGCCAAGAAATGGTGTGCAGAATGAAGAATAAAAAGGAAGTTTTTCTGGTAGTTAGCACAGATGGCTAAATCTTTGACCTGGCACAGGGTTTCAATAGTTCCACCTTCATTTGTCAACTGTTTGACACAGTCCAAGTCATGTAATCATACAGTGCTTTGGGACAATTAGGAGGTTGGGCTAGGCTCCTTAATGGTCTCCTGGACCACCTACCTAGGACCTACTCATGAACCTATGAAATAGCATTGTTCCAGCCTAATTGAAACAATACATATTCTGCACTAAAGTGGCCACCTGGATTCAGTTGTATTACATTTTTACAACCTTTGATAGAACTAGCTGTGGGCTGCTCCTGTGGGAGCACTGAAAATATGAAACCTCAAACGTTCCCCTTAAAGGTCAACGTACAGATAAACTAAATGAGAACAGCAGTTGCTACAATATTATCAGCTCTGCAGTGTGATACAAACAAGAAGAATACGTTTAGGAATGCCTTCGAGATGGATTGGAAATTACATTCTGTATGCATACTAGGAAGGGTTTTGTGTGAAATAATCACATATCTTTAGTATCATTTTACAAATAATAGAAAGGTACTGCATACATATATGAGTTATATCTGGCAGTTGAGGTTATGGTTGCAAGCTGAAGCTCCTGGAGTACAGGGTTTGATTCATTCAGTCCCTTGTTTGCCTCCGTGTGACCTTGTCACTTAACCAGATATTGCTCCCATGTCACTACTGAAAATGACTGTGTCCAGTGGGCCTACCTGCTTAACAAATTATTATTATTAAAAAACAAGCTGCATACACATGAAAAAACAAATTGCATATCCCCCTTGCAATATATGTCTTCTTATAATGACCTAAGCAAAAGTTTTCTACTTTGCGGTAAAAATACCCTCAACCTGCCAGTGCAACCAAAAGGAAACAACAGATTTTAGGGATTGTAAAATAATGTGTTTTATCTGGGACTGACGGATAGAAAATGCGTTTCAAAATAAAATCATCAGAGGCAGGCAAATATTGTCATTATTTTTCCGCTCTGCATGTTTATATACTTCAAAATTGAGTAGAAAAATAGAGAAGTATGACTGTATGTCCAGTCATAACCAGATTGTTGTGTTCAAGACGTGGCAAGTAATTTACCATGAGAATAAAGGTTGAGAGGTGAATCTTGATTAGTGATCAGCAGTATGGTTTCATGCCAGGAAAGAACACTACAGATGCAATATTTTCTTTGAGAGTGTTGTTGGAGAAATACAGAGAAGGTCAGAAGGAGTTGCATTGTGTCTTTGTGGAATTAGAGAAAGCATATGACAGGGTGCTAGAGAGGAGTTGTGGTATTGTATGAGGAAGTCAAGAATGGCAGAGAAGTATGTAAGAGTGGTACAGTATATGTACAAGAGTAGTGTGACATTGGTGAGGACTATGGAGGGAGTGACAGATACATTTAAGGTGGAGGTGGGATTACATCAAGGATCAGCTCTGAGCCCTTTCTTATTTGCAGTGGCGATGGACAGGTTGACAGATGAGATCAGACAAGAAGCCCCGTGGACTATGATGTTTGCAGATGACATTGCATGCAGTGAGAATAGGGACCATGTTGAGAAGACCCTGGAGAGGTGGAGATATGCTTTAGAGAGGAGAGGAATGAAGGGCAGCAGGACTAAAACAGAATACATGTGTGTAAATGTGAGGGAGGGTAGAGGAATGGTGAGGATGCAGGGAGTAGAGTTGGTAAAGGTGGATGAGTTTAAGTACTTGGGATCAACAGTTCATAGTAATGGTGAGTGTGGAAGAGAGGTGAAGACGAGAGTACAGGCAGGGTGGAATGGGTGGTGAAGTGTGTCAGGAGTCATTTGTGACAGACGGGTACCAGTAAGAGTGAAAGGGAAGGTCTACAAGAGGGTAGTGAGACCAGCTATGTTATATGGGTTGGAGTCAGAGCTGGATGTGGCAGAGTTAAAGATGTTAAGATTTGCACTGGGTGTGACTAGGATGGACAGGATTAGGAATCAGTATATTAGAGGGTCAGCTCAGGTTGGACAGTTTGGAGACAAAGCAAGAGAGGCGAGATTGGGTTGGTTTGGACATGTGCTGAGGAGGGATGCTGGTTATATTGGGAAAAGGATGCTAAGGATGGAGCTGCCAGGTAAGAGGAAAAGAGGAAGGCCTAAGATAAGGTTTATGGATGTGGTGAGAGAGGACATACTGGTGGTTGGTGTGACAGTGCAAGATGCAGAGGACAGGAAGAAATGGAAACAGATGATCCGCTGTGGAGACCCCTAACAGGAAAAGCCAAAAGAAGATGATGATGAAGATGATGAGGTGAATCTTGACATCCTTGTTGAGTACACAATAATTGGAATATGATTGGCAAATCTGATCTTAACTCTTTGCACTGGATAGAACTTTACCTGCTCCCATGTACTGCAAAACTTAGAATAAAAAATGTCTGGGAGAGCTAAGTGCTTTGCAGCTCTGAAAGTTAAAATACAATAAACACTGTTACAGAGAGTGACCACCTGAAGAGAATGGCAGCAAATACAAACATTTTAATCCAAATAACTTCATCCTGAATGGAATGTTTAACAGTTTTCTGATGTTCTCCATTGTTGTTGACTGAGGGCTGTTAACACTAACGTAACACTATGCTTAACAGCAGTGAAAGGTCTTTATCAAAAGCTGGCTGTTCCCCTTTCTGACATCAGAAAGGTGCTTAACAAGCTTGTCTTTTCCATGAATCAAGAGCATTGTCATGGTGTTCAATGCAATAGAATATCTCTTTACTATCCTTATATGTGCCATCACATGAAACTCACAGTGGAGAGACAACATAAATTACGAGAGATGCTGAATGTGTGCCCTTAACTTGCTGACCACAGCCAAGATAAGAAAGAAATTCAAGAAGGTATTCCAAGACTTCCGAAAAATGGGTAGGAAAATGCCTGTGCTGTCTGGGGTTTGGATTTAGAAGAATGAACAGTACTAAGTCTTTTACGACACTTAAAATATCTGTATTATAACACATATCAGACTTTCTCAATGACATTGAGAAGTGAGAGATGCATCCTGATTAAACCATTGCTATACGTTCTTAATCAGTGTGAGTTTCATTCTGCAGAAATGTGAGCTGCATTCTGATTATACCCATGGAGCTGCATTCTGATTATAGCCTTGTTATACCTTAATCAGTGTGTCATTCTGCAGAAACGTGAGCTGCATCCTGATTCTACACTTGTTATACCTTCTTAATCAGTGTGAGTGTCTTTCTGTAGAAACATGAGCTGCATACTGATTATACCCTTGTTATACCTTTTTAATCAGTGTGAGCATCATTCTGCAGAAACATGAGCTGCATCCTGATTCTACCCTTGTTATACCTTCTTAATCAGTGTGAGTGTCGTTCTACAGAAACATGAGTTGCATCCTGATTATATCCTTGTTATACCTTCTTAATCATGTGTCGTTCTACAGAAACGTGAGCTGCATCCTGATTATACCCTTGTTATACCTTCTTAATCAGTGTGAGTGTCGTTCTACAGAAACATGAGCTGCATCCTGATTATACCCTTGTTATACCTTCTTATTCAGTGTGAGTGTCATTCTACAGAAACGTGAGCTGCATCCTGATTATACCGTTGTTATACCTTCTTAATCAGTGTGAGTGTCGTTCTACAGAAACATGAGCTGCATCCTGATTATCCCCTTGTTATACCTTCTTATTCAGTGTGAGTGTCATTATACAGAAACGTGAGCTGCATCCTGATTATACCCTTGTTATACCTTCTTATTCAGTGTGAGTGTCATTCTACAGAAACGTGAGCTGCATCCTGATTATACCGTTGTTATACCTTCTTAATCAGTGTGAGTGTCGTTCTACAGAAACATGAGCTGCATCCTGATTATCCCCTTGTTATACCTTCTTAATCAGTGCGAGCGTCATTCTGCAGAAACGTGAGTTGCATCCTGATTCTACCCTTGTTATACCTTCTTAATTAGTGTGAGCGTCATTCTGCAGAAATGTGAGCTGCATCCTGATTCTACCCTTGTTATACCTTCTTAATCAGTGTGAGTGTCGTTCTACAGAAACGTGAGCTACATCCTGATTATACCCTTGTTATACCTTCTTAATCAGTGTGAGTGTCGTTCTACAGAAACGTGAGCTACATCCTAATTATACCCTTGTTATACCTTCTTAATCAGTGTGAGTGTCGTTCTACAGAAACGTGAGCTGCATCCTGATTATACCCTTGTTATACCTTCTTAATCAGTGTGAGTGTCGTTCTACAGAAACGTGAGCTGCATCCTGATTCTACCCTTGTTATACCTTCTTAATCAGTGTGTCATTCTGCAGAAACGTGAGATGCATCCTGATTATACCCTTGTTATACATTTTTAATCAGTGTGTCTGTCGTTCTACAGAAATGTGAACTGCATCCTGATTCTACCCTTGTTACACCTTCTTAATCAGTGTGAGTGTTGTTCTGCAGAAACTTAAGCTGCATCCTGATCATATCCTTGTTATACCTTCTTAATCAGTGTGAGTGTCATTCTACAGAAATGAGAGCTGCATCCTGATTATACCCTTGTTATACCTTTTTAATCAGTGTGTCATTCTGCAGAAATGTGAGGTGCATCCTGATTATACCCTTGTTATACCTTCTTAATCAGTGTGTCATTCTGCAGAAACGTGAGATGCATCCTGATTATACCCTTGTTATACCTTTTTAATCAGTGTGTCATTCTGCAGAAATGTGAGGTGCATCCTGATTATACCCTTGTTATACCTTCTTAATCAGTGTGTCATTCTGCAGAAATGTGAGGTGCATCCTGATTATACCCTTGTTATACCTTCTTAATCAGTGTGTCATTCTGCAGAAACGTGAGATGCATCCTGATTATACCCTTGTATTACCTTTTTAATCAACTTGAGTCTCATTCTACAGAAACGTGAGCTGTATCCTGATTATACCCTTGTTATACCTTCTTAATCAGTGTGAGCGTTATTCTGCAGAAACGTGAGGTGCATCCTGATTCTACCCTTGTTATACCTTCTTAATCAGTGTGTCATTCTGCAGAAACGTGAGCTACATCCTGATTATACCCTTGTTATACCTTCTTAATCAGTGTGAGCGTTATTCTGCAGAAACGTGAGGTGCATCCTGATTCTACCCTTGTTATACCTTCTTAATCAGTGTGTCATTCTGCAGAAATGTGAGCTGCATCCTGATTCTACCCTTGTTATACCTTCTTAATCAGTGTGTCATTCTGCAGAAATGTGAGCTGCATCCTGATTACACCCTTGTTATACCTTCTTAATCAGTGTGTCGTTCTGTAGAAACGTGAGCTGCATCCTGATTCTACCCTTGTTACACCTTCTTAATCAGTGTGAGTGTCGTTCTACAGAAATGTGAGCTGCATCCTGATTATACCCTTGTTATACCTTCTTAATCACTGTGAGCATCGTTCTGTAGAAACGTGAGCTGCATCCTGATTATACCCTTATTTTACCTTCTTAATCAGTGTGTCATTCTGCAGAAACGTGAGCTGCATCCTGATTATACCCTTGTTATACTTTCTTAATCAGTGTGTCTGTCGTTCTGCATTAGTATTGCTGATCTCAGTGATGAAATATAATAAAAACATTGTATTTTAAAAAATAAATGCAACAGAGCATCTCTGTGATGTTAGAGTACTGAGGAAGTAGTTACACTTAAGAGCAGCATCTGTGTCTAGAAAGTAACACATCTAGGCACACATTTTGATATACTTCAGAATAGTACAACACATATCCTGTAATGCAAGTTTAACACAGAGTTGTATTTTGGATTATCTTCTGTAAAACATACCAAAGAGTGGTCACGGATGTCATCTCTGACAAAATCCTTATTCTCTGTTTTACAACCCAACAAAGCATATGTTTTGTCTGTGTCACCTTTTTGTGGATTATTCTGAAAAACAAAACACACTAGATTAGATAAGTTCCTATAAAGCAATTACTGCATCACATAAACTTTCCAAAGACTATCTTTATTTACTCATGCACATGTATGTTTCAGTTAATTTTTTATAATCTTCTTCTGGCTTTTCCCAGTTAGAGGTCGCCACAGCGGATCATCTGTGTGCTCATGACTGGCAGTGGAGTTTTACAGTGTCAAGTTGCCAGCCCGGCACCCAACCTTCAACAGAAGGCACACACACGCACACACTCATACCTTGGGCCAATTTAGAGCGTCCAATACACCTACTGCATGTCTTTGGGAAGGAAACCAGAGAACCCGGAGGAAATCCACGTGACCACAGGGAGGACATGCAGAGAACTGAACCAGAGAACCTCTTGCTGTGAGGCGGCAATGCTAACCGCTGCACCACCATGGCCACCCTACAAGTTAGTTTTTTATAATATACTATATAATTAGTATTTACCATGCTTTAAAGTAATTTCAAAAAACAATTGCTGATGACATTTTATCACCCTTACAATACTCTCTTGTAATAATAATAGTGTGAAATATTGGAAACTGCAAACTTGCAATTTCAACTTTAGAGAGATTCTGTCTTGCCATGTGTTTATTGTTAATGATGTAAACTGATGTAATTTAAAACTGTTTCCTTTCTTGTTACTGAAGTGGAACATTTTAACACCTTTATCGAATTATCGATTGTGACATAGACAAAGTTAAATTTCTATAAACAGAAACAAACCATATTAAAATGTTCACAGTTACTAACATTATACATTACATATATTCTTCTGTACAAAATAATCAATCCAACAATACATGCATTGATCAGTTCTTGCCTTTTCTTAAACCTCATTCCTCCACCAAAACATATTTTATGCATGCACTGCTCCCACAACTTCCATTTGTTTCTAAGTAGTTTGCTACTACCCTTTTCTAAAGCTCCCACTTCCAGTTTTTTTTCTCTGTTACAATCTTCAAATATGATTGGTTTAGATTTTGATTTCCATTTTCTAGTAATTGCTTTTTTGGCAGCCACCAGAATTAAATTTAAGCAGACTTTACTCTGTCTAGGCAATTCAGATCCTGTGCCCCCGCTCAAAAAAAAAAATGTGTTTTCTTAGTTATACTCATTTGTTCACCAAGTATTTCTGACGGAGCACTCTATAGGGAATTTTTAAAGTCTGCCAACTCATTATACTCCCAAAATATATGTTTTCAGTTACCTCTTTGTTCCCCATCACACCTCCAACATTTGCCATTTACCTGAAGAGAAATTCTTTAGAGTCTGGTTGGGGTATAAAAATACCTACGCAAGCACTTCTAAGCAAAGATCATAAATCTTCTAGACATTTTTGCATATTTGAAAGCCATACATATGTTTTCTCATTGTTTCTTTGGGAATAACTTTTCCAGTCTCTTCTCCCAATCTTTCAATCCTCTTCTGATTGATTCCTAAAGTTATTGTGCAATATTTATATGACCTTCTAATTATCCCTTATTTAACAATGAAAGTGAGACCTTTTGATAAACGGAATGGCTGTTATTCCTAAAGATACAAGTCTTGCACAACTATGTGCCAGTGAACAGCAGCAAGCCAGAGACATGGAATATCCAAGCAAAAATATAGCTCTGCTTTAGAGTGCATAAATGAGGCACACAGGAATTGTGCAGAGAAATCTTGCAAGTGTACAAAGCCATGCAGTGAAATGCATACAGTGAAACATATAATCAATTCACAGTATGGCCATATGCTACACTGCACAATCAAGCCATGCACTGAAATGCATACAATGAAACATAAACACAGTCCACAGAATGCCCTTTTGTTACCTGCACAATCTATGAACATAGAAAATCTTGCCTGTGATCAATATATTTCAATGTAAAGCAATTCGTATGCCAGCAGTGTTTTGTGTGTGTTGCCATTTCCCCTTAACAGGACTGTGGCAAGTGTTAAAGCCATGTAGCTTTTATGGTACTTGCAGCTGCACTGGTATAGTGTCCACACGTGCTAGATGCATAAAGCTGAGGGAACGATGTACAGAAAAGTAGGAAAGAAGGGAAAGGGAAGCCGAGAATCACATAAAAGGGTAACACATAGCCATGTATAGGAATGAACAGGAAAACTGTTTCTGAAAGGACACATTTTTTCTTAATTTTGATAGAAGAGAAAAGAAGAGAAGAGAAGAGAAGAGAAGCGAAGGGAAGAGAATAGAAGAGAAGGGAAGGGAAGGGAAGAGATGAGAAGGGAATAGATGGGAAGAGATGGGAAGAGAAGGGAAGAGATGAGAAGGGAAGAGATGGGAAGAGAAGAGAAGGGAAGAGAAGAGAAGAGAAGAGAAGAGAGAGAGAGAGAGAAGAGAAGAGAAGAGAAGAGAAGAGAAGAGAAGAGAAGAGAAGAGAAGAGAAGAGAAGAGAAGAGAAGAGAAGAGAAGAGAAGAGAAGAGAAGAGAAGAGAAGAGAAGAGAAGGGATGGGAAGAGAAGAGAAGAGAAGAGAAGAGAAGAGAAGAGAAGAGAAGAGAAGGGATGGGAAGAGAAGAGAAGAGAAGAGAAGAGAAGGGAAGGGAAGAGAAGAGAAGAGAAGAGAAGAGAAGAGAAGAGAAGAGAAGGGATGGGAAGAGAAGAGAAGAGAAGAGAAGAGAAGAGAAGAGAAGAGAAGAGAAGAGAAGAGAAGGGAAGGGAAGGGAAGAGAAGAGAAGAGAAGAGAAGGGAATAGAAGGGAAAAGATGGGAAGAGAAGGGAAGAGATGAGAAGGGAAGAGATGGGAAGAGAAGAGAAGGGAAGAGAAGAGAAGAGAAGAGAAGAGAAGAGAAGAGAAGAGAAGAGAAGAGAAGAGAAGAGAAGAGAAGAGAAGGGAGGGAAGAGAAGGGAAGCAGAGAGACGAGAGGAGAGAAGAAGGGAAAAATCAAACACAAAGTGAATGAAGGCAAATAAAAACAGGACAGATAGAGGTGGAAGTACATACACTAAGGTGGGGAGATATAGAATGTCCACAGAGAAACAGTGGCTAGACAAATGGAGATAGGAAGACTGGACAACAAACAATGTGTGGGGAATGATTCAGAAGAACCAAACCATACATGGCTGGTAATATGGAAAGATGCAAACAGCTGGTGGTTTTATCCTGCCATGGTCCAGATGGTCACACAAAGGATCCATCACCATGAGATGGAGCACCGTGGTTAGTGGTACAGGCCATAAACTACAAGGTGATGCAAAGACAGGAGCAGACCAGCTGAGCAAGTTTGAAGTCCACTCCAGGAAGCCTTCATTCCAGGTAATATATCTGTCTGCTGTTCTGTCCAGAGCAACTTCTCCAGCCTTCTCCATCTGTGGATGCACCCACTCAGGCAATAATACTGGGCAACTGCTCGTAAGGGAACAAACCTCCCTCTGGGAAAGGTACTCCCAACCTCATCACCTTGAGACATCTCACTCATAGCCTCAGTAGGGCTGGGACATGGTGTGAGCACTTGCTGAGCAAATTTGTCATCTCCTCTACATTGAGGAGACACAGTAGGAAGGTAGCCATAAGTGAATCTAGCTTGAAATTGGAAGGAATACATTTGACAGACATATCAGCACATACAGTGGATATAAAAAGTTTACACACCCCTGTTAAAATGCCAGGTTTTTGTGATATAAAAAATGAGACTACAATAAATAATTTCAAAACTTTTCCAGCCTTTAATGTGACCTATAACCTGTACAATTCAATTGAAAAACAAACACATCTGTTAGGGGAAACAAATATAAAAAATAAAAAATGTACAATACGCTGGTTGCATAAGTGTGCTCACCCTTAAAGCAATCCTTTGTTGAAGCACGTTTTGATTTAATTACAGCATTCAGGCTTCTTGTGTACGTACCTGCCATCAATTAAAGAGACTCTGATTAACCCCAAATAAAGTTCAGCTGTCGTAGTAGGATTTTTCTGACATTTACTCAGTTGCCTGCTACAGCAAAAGCCATGGTTCACAAAGAGCTTACAAAGCATCAAAGGAATCTCATTGTTGAAAGGTATCAGTCAGAAGAAAGGTACAAAAAAATTCCACAGCATTGGATATACCATGGAACCCAGTGAAGACATCATCATAAAGTGGAGAAAATATAGGACAACAGTGACATTGCAAAGAACTAGACATCCCTTCAAAATTGATTAAAAGACAAGACAAAAACTGGTCAGGGAGGCTGCCAAGAGACCTACAGCAACACTGAAAGAGCTGCAGGAATTTCTGGAAAGTACTGGTTGTGTACTACATGTGACAACAATCTTGTGTATTCTTCACGTCTGGACTATGAGGTAGGGTTGCAAGAGGGAAGCCTTTTCTTACACAGAAAACATCCAGGTGTGGTTAAAATTTGCAAAAAAATACATCAAGTCTCCCAAAAGCATGTGGGAAAATGTGTTATGGTCTGATGAGACCAAGGTTGAACTTTTTGGCCACAATTCCAAAAGGTAAGTTTGGTGCAAAAACAAAACTTTGCATCACCAGAAGAACACCATCCTCATGGTGAAGCATGGTGGTGGCAGTATCATACTTTGTGGTTGCTTTTCTTCAGCTGGAACTGGGGCTTTAGTCACGGTGGAGGGAATTATGAACAGTTCCAAATACCAGTCATTTTTGGCCCAAAACCTTCAGCCATTTGCTAGAAAGGTGAAGGTGAAGAGGAATTTCACCTTTCAACATGACAATGACCTCAAGCATGCATCCATCAACAAAAGAATTGCTTCACCAGAAGAAAATTAAAGTTTTGGAATGGCCCAGCCAGAGCCCAGACCTAAATCCAATAGAAAATCTGTGGGGTGACCTGTAGGTGGCTGTGCACAAGAGATGCCCTCGCAATCTGACAGATCTGGAGTGCTTTTGGAAGGAAGAGTGGGTAAATATTGCCAGGTCAAGATGTGCCATGCTGATAGACTCCTACCTAAGAAGACTGAATGCTGTAATTAAATCAAAAGGTGCTTCAATAAAGTATTAGTTTAAGGGTGTGCACACACAACAAATTATTAGTTTAAGGGTGTGAACACTTATGCAACCAGCGTATTGTACGTTTTTTTTTTTTTAATATATATTTTTCCCCTAACAGATTTGTTTGTTTTTCAATTGAATTGCACATGTTATAGATCACATTAAAGGTGGGAAAAGTTTTGAAATGATTTATTGTGGTCTTGTTTTTTATATCACAAAAACCTGGCATTTTAACAGAGGTGTGTAAACTTTTTATATCCACTGTATGAGTGAAGTTATGTAAAGCTGTCTGCTTGTCTTTTCTGCCTTTTGCAAAATGACACACTCTGGTTGGAGAGTGAGTGTCTGTGCTTAACGTATCTGATTGGTCTGGTATTCTAGGCATCTACTAGAAAAAGGCTACAAGCCTTCAGACCCTTGCATCATCTAGGACAAGACTGTGGATCAGCAAACAGGCTGTGGCCTGCTTCTCTTCTTGGGATTGGTGCTAAAACTAGTTAGGTTTAGCTAGAACTAGCCAGTTCTTTTTAGTTTCAGCACTCAAAACTGTTTCCTTGTGCTCAGCACTTGCTCAGAACTCATTGTAAGCACTAAATAAGCTACAAATTACCTACAACATTCAACTTTTTCTCACTTGTCAAAAGGAAAACAGTTCTTAGTACTTAAATGAATAAGCACCTATCCGGGCATGTCAATGGGTCAGCTCCCAATGTTTTCTCCTGTCCACTTGATGAATCTGGGCATCTTGGAGCAATGTAGCAAATGCCTCATGTACACTGACAACACTCTCCTCCTACCACCCAACACTACAACCTGTGAGAGATGCACTTACATAGGCAAACTGGAAGCCAAGCTCTCTCCAGCCAAGACTGGACTATACAGTCAAAAGGGGAAGGTTAACACCTGCACCACACCACACTCAACACATAGTCCTTCAAAATCCACACTACCAAAACCCACACATAGAAACACAAAGCACACACCCACATTCATGGAGGCTCTCAATAAAAATCTGCCCAAGCAACAGAGACGTCCCAAGCTGAAATGCAGAAAACCACCACCCCCAAACACTACCCAAATGACACATAGCCCACAAAATAAGTGTGCCACTCAACCTCAGCCCATAAGGCTCACTGATGTCCCACTCACCAGGCTAAACAAGGAGAAAGTTACTGTCATCTGCCTGTCAGGTGCCAGGATCCTCCATATAACACACACACTCAGGTCACTCCACAACAAGTGCAAATACAACTCTGTCATTGTCCATGTTGGTGTGAATGACCTGAGATGTACCTCCCTGGACTACATGAAAAGAGACATGGAGGAGCTCTCAGATCTTGTAGCCAGGCAGGTATGAAACTAGCCCTGAGTAGTACCTTGCCATCACCCAGAATGATACCACAGTACAAGGACAAAATGATTGACTTCAACAATTGGCTAAGCTTCTGGTGTCATTCTAAGGGGATCCAGTATCTGTCTGTCCGGGATGACATGGTCGACAGACCACGATGCTTTGCCAGAGATGGCCTGCACCTGTCACCCCTGGGGTTCCGGATACTGGCTAAGGCTCTTGCCATCCCTCTAGTGCCTTTCTTAGCCAAGTTTCAAATGCTAAATTCACCACCGTAACAGGTACAAGCAAGCAAGCAAACTCTGAAGGCAATGCTACTCAATGCTAGAAGTCTAAACCTCAAAACGCACTCACTTGAGGCACTCCTTAAAATGGAGAACATTGACATCTGTGCAGTGACAGAGATCTGGTTCAAGGCTCCAGAGAGCACTCCTGCATTACCGGGCTAAAATTCATACCACACCTTTTGACCACCTAACCTGGACTGAAACACTAAAGGTGGAGCAGTGTCCATATTCATTAAGGATATCCATACCTCCAGGCTAGTTGCTCAACATAATGCATCCGAAATTATCCAAGTACAACTAACACTGGTGAAGACTGCAATCCAGGTTATAGCTTGTTACAGATCCCCCACCATGTCCCAGGATTCCCACTCTTCATTTCTTAAGATACTGGAAAATATTAAGGTACAACCCAATACCTTAATTATGGGTGATTTCAACTACCTCACCATCAACTGGGAAAACTACTCGTGTACCAACTCATTCGCTCAATGTTTTCTAGAATTCATAAATTCCATTGCCTTGGATCAGCTTGTCCACAGCTCCACCAGGGGCAGCAATATCCTGGACCTGGTCATTACCAATATGGGTAACTGGTGCTCCATGCCAGAGGTCATCTCCTCGCTGGTAATATCCAACCACAAGCTAATCACCCTAGACATCCATATCCCACCCCCACCCCTCATTAAGGAAACCACCATCAAAAACTACTCCAAAGCCAACTTCATGCTTCTTAAGACAGAAGTGACAAACTTCACGACACCCATGCAGATGGAAAATAGAGGTACAACTGCTGAATCTTACATAAATGCACTGTATAAGCACATACATGAGTGCATGGATCGTGCCATCCCCAACAGAACCAAGAAGCTATCCTCCAAAAAAGGAAGCCAATCTGGTGGTCCCCTGCCATAAACAAACTCTACAACAGAAGGAAGAAGCTTTTGCAAAAAACAGTAAAATCCCAGATTGGAGGAACTCCCTGGTCAGCCTCAGCAAGAAGCTGAGATCCCTCATAAAATCCTCCAAAGCCAGTTATGAAAATAAAATCACCACTGATTCCAAAGACAACCACAAATCATTCTACAGGTATGTCAAGAATCTCAATGGCAACACTCAGATCTGTTCTGAGCTACAGCACAATGGCATTAAATATACAGAACCAACCGATATTGCCAACATCCTGGCAGATAGGTTCAGTGCTAACTTTACCCCCCTCTCACCATCCAAAGGGCCCATCTTAATACCAGAAGAATGCAAAGCCCCTGTAATCATGGATGAACAAGTAAAACCACACTCTCCAAAGCCAAGAACACAGCATCCATGGGACCAGACAACATCCCAGATTGCGCACTGCATGAACTCCAGAACAAACTGGCACCCCACCTAAGTACCATGTACAATCATAGCCTCACCTCAGGCTATGTGCCTACTGAATGGCACACAATGACATTTATCCGAATCCACAAAGGGGTGCCACCACGGACCCCAGAAACTACTGCCCCATTAGCCTGACAAGCCTGGTCTGCAAGGCCATGAAACGTATCATCTTGGAGCTTATAAACAAAGACATAGTTAACCTCCAAACCCTGGACCCCACTCAGTTTGGGTTTGTAAAAGGTAGATCATGTCTAGTAAACCTGATTGACTTCTTTGAAGCAGTCACTAGAGCTGTAGACAAGGGCAAGGTAGTGCACACAGCCTATCTTGACCTTGCCAAGGATTTTGATGCCATCCCTCACTCTGGAATTATAGATAAACTCACTAAACTGGGCATAAATCCCTATGTCACAAGATGGGTGGGCAACTGGCTCATTGACAGAACCCACACTGTAAAAGTAGCCGACTCCAAGTCCGACTTCAGACTAGTGATGAGTGAAGTACCACAGGGTTCGGTCCTGGGTTCTCTCCTGTTTGGCATCTACTTCTCTGAAGTGCAGGCCAACACAGATCTTTGGCTAACAAAGTTCTCAGATGACTGCAAACTGGGAACCATAATAGAATCACCTAATAATGTAGACATTTTACAAATGGGCCTCACAGAGACAAATGCTTGGTGTCAAAGTCATGGCATCGAGCTCAATGCTAAGAATTGCATTGTCATCTCCTTTGGGAAAAACTCAGTACCCATGAACTACCACATTGGCAGTATCTCACTAAACACTGAAAGTGTGATAAGAGACCTCTGGACACAGGTGGACAGTAGTCTCTCCTTTGATAAGCACATCACCACCGTAGTCAAGAAATCCTTCTACATGGCACACCTCATCACAAAAGGGTTCTCCTCTAGAAAAAAGGAGGTCACCGTTCCTCTCTACTCATCCATCAGACCCATTATAGAGTACAATGCCCCATTTGGTGTGTATCTCACAAGACATCTACAACAATTGGAAAGGCCACAGAAATACCACATTAAGAGGATTACCAGCCTCAAACAGATGCCATACGCAGACTGTCTCAAAAAATTCCAGCTCTTCTGTGTTACATATCGCCTACTCAGAGGCGATCTCTGCCTAACATACAAAGCTATGTCAAACCCAGAGATGTTGGACATGCTACACTTAAAGAAATCCCAATCTCCGAACCACATGCTCCAGGGACCTACATCTTGTCACCGCAATAAACAGAACATGCTGGAGGGATATATTTCTGTCCCAGAGACTTCCCATACTCTAGAACAAACTACCCATTCATGTCAAGCAAAGCTCCTCATTGGCCCTCTTTAAGAAAAATCTTGACGACTGGGTGGGAAATAGAAAATTCACCCCGGAGATCACTTCTGTAGCATTGTTTGACAGGGGCACAGGAAAATAATTTTCTTGGGTGGCAAAAGCCAGGGAACCTTTTTGGCTAGGTTTATATAGGCCCCAGGGCTGATAGACTAGTACCTACCTATGAACCTATGAACCTATAGGATTCATTCTTTGCTTGTGCTGAAGAGATAGGGATTATCAGAGAACTATGGTGTCTTTAAGGTAAGATACTAGAATAAGAGATACAATTCCATAAGTGTTTCCCTTTAGCTGTGTGACAACTAGCAGGATAATGTGTGTGTCTCCTTCACAAACATTCAGATATGTAAAAAGGATATGTAGGCATACACAGTGTAGAGTGCAGTCACCATGGCATGGCTTGGTGCAGTTTAGCTCTTCTCCAGAACAAGGCCCTACAGAAAGCCACACAAGATGTAGTAGGCATATCATGTGCAGTTCCACCAGTACTACCTCTGCTAGATGGATAATCCACATGGTAGCAGACCTATTTCCTGAGATCATGTTAACAAATACTTACCAGAAGGATCAACATTCCCAAACTAAAGCAGGATATAGTAAAAATACTTCCTATACCATGCAGAGGATTATTTAGTAGCACCTTCTTACCATGAATGAATATCATAAGGGTTCCTACACAGGGTAAAAGCTTATTCTCTCCAGTGGGGGTGTGACCCACTAAGCTTCAAACCACCAGTGATAGCCCCTTTGTGGGTGCACCTGACATGTGTGCAGTACTCAGGATTAGTTAGCAAATGTGATACAGTATCACCGGGCAAAGTATGTTGTAGCTCACTCTAAGATGGACCTCATTTCTGTGATGTGTGGCTTCCATGCAGATGTGGTGGTCAAGGACACAGCAATGACTAATCTGATGTGGTGCTCCTGTGCCCATCTACATGCAAAGACTGACCAATGCCCCACCACCCTACCAGTGCTAGCCTTAGGTGAACTGGTTCACTAGGCAAAGTGCTCCAAGCTGCCCCCACTGCCCCCCAACACATCACCCAGGCCTTCAGTCCCTCCTCATTCTGACCTACTCACACCATCTGAATTACTTTTTCCTCCTTCTTCTCACAGTTTGTTTTACTCTTTTGCATTTTTTTTTGCATTTATTCATTTAATAAACATGTTCTAAGGAGGCAAGGCTGTACTCTTATAACTGTGGAGGAAACAACTGCATTTAGCCAGGGACTGAGCCACAGCGGGGTCTAGATGCCCTGAGGTAAGTTTTGATGGTTCAAAAAAAAAACATGTTTGTCCAACAATGAAATTAATGAAAATCATGATTAAGAAAAGAAATTATGTGTTACTCTTCAACTTTGCTTTTTCCTGCACCCTTTCAAAACAAGTCCAGTTATGACTACACTGTAATAACTAAATTAAGCTGAGAGATGCTGTTTTGTGACAGAGTCTGTGAGGTGCATTTTAGGTCTTTTTTTTCAACCTTTAGATCCGATGATGGCATGAACAAAAATAATACATTTAGGAAAGAAAATCTAATCTTACAGTTTTATTTTGAAGGAAAAATAATGTGTACCCCAGAGTTAATGCTCAGAGACCAAGTAGCAGCTCACAATAAACTGAGAAGACAAATGTTTGCAAGGATATATAAATCACATCTGGAAAGAGTACCTGCCTCCTTACCCTCCCTCCAAAAATGTAGTCACTTTTTGTATACCCCCATCTAGTGTTAAATTGGGATGAAACTTAAGGGTCAAAGGAAGCCACAGTCATATTTCAAGTTGCTGCTGTCATGCCTATACAAAGCATTCTCACTCCTACTCCCAAAATAATGCCTCATTATGTGTACCCCTCTAATGTCAGACTGGGAGAAAACTGAAAAAGCAAACAGAAGATGCACATTCACTGTCAGACATCTATAAATAGTATGGTACTTTACCATCCCCTAACAGACAGTAACATGCATATGATGTCTGATTTTGAGTAAAGTGAAAAACAATAATGGTACCAGTAATGTGTCCATCTTGTTACTTCTAACAGTGCACAACTCCCAATCCTCTGTGCAGCCCTCTGAAATGTGAAAGGAAAGTTAAAGAAATGATATCATCCCCAGCACCCCCCAAGCTACAGTAGCCATCTTTGCATACCACTGAGCAGCACTAGTTTTAGACTAGGTGGGGGCAACAGCAGAGGTAAGTAGTAAGAATGGGTCAAAATCCACTTATACAGCTTTGGTGTGTGTGTGTGGGGGTGGGGTGGGGGGGGTACTAGGCTCCCAGATGCTCTGAAGGTCTACGTAATTGTTGTACTGAACATATGCTAGTTCTAAGATACTGGTAAAGAGACATCCCTGCTATACTTTGTATGTACTATCTCAAGATCTTGGGTAAGGAGGTATTCATGCTATACTGTGCATATACTAGCTCCAGGATATCGATTAAGGGGACATTCCTGCTGTAACATATATACACTAGTACCATGATCTTGGGAAAGAGAACATCCCTACTTTGCTGTTTATGTAGTAGGTCCTAAATCTTGGGTAATGTGGCATTTGTGTTATTCTGTACAAACACTAGGTCCAATATTTTGGAAAAGGGACATCCCTGCTATGCTGTTTATATACTAGCTCAAAGATCTTGGGTAATGGGAAATCTCTGCATTTCTTTATAGATAAGAACTTCAAAATATTGGGTAATGAGACATCCTTGCTATACTGTATATAGCAGCATTAAGGTAAGTTTGTATTTGTGTTTTGTAGTTTACTTGAATTGTCGAGATTTCAAATGTCTATCATATGGTCTCGGCCGTATGAAAGTTGACATTATGAAATTTCGGCCATATCAAGTCGACCCATATATATATATATATATATATATATATATATATATATATCTATCTATATATATATATATATATATATATATATATATATATATATATATATATATATATATATATATATATATATATATATATATATATATATATATATATATATATTTAAATATGTATATATATATATATATATATATATATATATATATATATATATATGTATATAAAATAGCTCCAAGATAATAGGTCAGGAGATATACCTGCTATACTGTATATACACTAGGCCTTTGATTTGGGCAAAGAGAGATACCTGTTATACTGTATAAATAATAGCTCCAACATCATGGATAAGGAGCCATCCCTGCTATACTGTATATATATATATATATATATATATATATATATATATATATGTTAGCTTCAAGATCTTTGGTAAGGAGATACCCTTGCTATACTGTATGTGTATTAGCTCAAACATCGTGGCTAATGGGGCATATTTGCTACACTATACAGATACCAGCTCCAAGATCTTGATCAAAGAGACATCACTCTTACAATGTATATATACTATCTCCAAGTTCTTGGGAAAGGGATATCCTTGATATATTGTCTATATATACTAGCTCCTTGATTTTGGGTATGGGGACACATCTGCTATACTGCACTAATACTATATTACTATATACTAACTTCAAGATATTGGGTAAGGGGACATTATAATTATTTTATATATATATATATATATATATATATATATATATATATATATATATATATATATATATATATATATATATATCTATAGGGTTCTGTCAATTAGTTCGAAGTTTCACTACTTCAAACTCCTCTTCACCCTGTCCACTTGTTCGAAGTAGTGAAACTTCGAACATTGACTTCGGCAGGCACACTACAGTGCAGAATGGGAATATTCCCTTTTCCTCGCTGCAGTGCAATCTCGGAGTTGGTATATTTAAGTAGGGGGGGTTTACCCCCCTGCAAAAACATGTTTTAGTGTTTTTTTTTTGGGTAGCAGACTTCACCAAAAGTGCACTTTCGTTTAAGTGGACTTTCGCTGAAGTGTAGGGTCTACTGCTTAATTTCGGAGAAGTGTATTTTCGATGTTAAGCAGTTGACCCATATATATATATATATATATATATATATATATATATATATATAGTGTGTAAGGCACATCCCAGCTATACTCCTAGCTCCAAGACATTGGGTAATTGTACATCCTTGCTGTACTGCAAATATACTGTTTATCTTGACCTGACCAAGCATATGATACAATACTTTACTTGGGTATTACTAACAAGCTCTCTAGCTAGGTGTTAATCCCTCACAACTAACTGGATTGCTGGCCAACTGGCTGTCTCCCAGAAACAACCCAACAATTAAGGATTGGTGAGACCACCTACACCAAGAGAATGGTCTCCAGCAGCGTATCCCAGGGATGTGTCCTAGGCCCTCTCCCGCTTGGCATCTACTTCTCACAAGTCAAGGTTAACGTTCAAGGCCTCTGACTCATGAAGTTGCTGATGACTATAAATTGGGAGCTTTATAGATTTCCCAAAGACACCAACTCCAACTTCTAACACAGACAGATGACTGTTGCCAAAGCCCTGGCCTGAAACCCAGTGCTAAAATTGCATTATAATCCCCTTTTGGAAACTGGCACCCTTAGTTTTTTACTCCATTGCTAAAACACCCCTAAAAGTTTACCTACTAATAAGGGATCTAGGAGCATATTTAAATAGCAATCTGGCCTTTGATGAAAATGTAGCTAAGATAATAAGAAATCAATTCTATGTTGCTGAGATTGTAGGTATGTGTACGGTATCCAGATCCAAGGAACTTATAGTACCACTCTACTCAGCCCTCGTCAGACCTATCACTGAATACAATGCCCACTTTGGCCTGTATCTAACTAGACACTTGCAACACTGAAGAAATTGCTTGAAACCACCACGAAATGAATCAAACAGCATTTAATAACAAAAGTAAAATGGGAACAAGCGCTTTCACGCAATAAGATTGCGCTTCATCAGGTTACAATCTCACAAAAACTTCCATTGCCTTTTATAGTAGTTCATTAAGCACAATTATTCAATTAATTCATTCAGAGATCACATTCTTAAAAATACATCAAAATTTCATGTTTGACAACCTAACATTCCACTTTAAAACCAAATTTCTTATTAATATTACTTATACATTTCAGCAATATCCATCGTTCAGAATTTAATCGATGGACTTATATCAAAAATGCATGAAGTTTCCGTAATTGCTAGCAATAGGCCTCATTAACTATGATTGAGGAAATAATGCCCATATTTAGAGAGAAAATAGTTTAGGGTATGTCTTTTCTTATCAGTCATATTACCAAGTTAAAGCACCAACCTCATTATGTTGCATTTAGTTCATAATCACAAAAACAATATAACATAAAGTGTAAGTGTGACAAACCAGGACATAGACAAACATATCCTAACTAAAACATAGTAAAATCAACCATTGCTAATAATAAAATCAAAAAAATAAAAATATAAGAATAACCATTTTAAAATACGGCATTCCACAAAACATTTACATATGCCTTTCGTATTGCATAAAGATCAATTAATACAGAACGGCCTTGTTATTACAGAACGGCTTGTTATTTAAGGGCACTCTTGCAAAACGAACAAGCCAAACCAAAGATCAAGCACCATCATATGTGCCATATGGGCCGCATAGCCAATTCAAAGGAGCTACTTGCCACGTCCACTAAGACTATGGCATGAGTCATAACGAAAAATGAACAGATGCTATGCGGAGCAGAAACGCTACGCAAGAAATGAAAACAGGGCAACAAATGCAACCAAGTACCATCTGCATATGCTCCTGGCACCGCGTCATGCTGTTCACAAAACTCCGTTTCACCTCCAAAAGAGCACCATCTGTCAACCAAAACAAACCAAACTAAAGCCCTAAGCAATCCAGTCATCAAAATAGGAATTTAATATGTATAGAGCCAACCAAGAATGTGAAATACAGAATTAAATAAAAATAAGTATTAACTAACTAAATCTATAAAATTTAAAAACAATCATGTGTGTGTATATTGTCATAATGAATAAAATATACAAAATATTAATAAATTTTTAGTCACAAAAGACATCTACATAGAAAATGATTACCCACATCAAATGCCATTATCAATTTGTGCCATTAAAGGCACACTAACTAATTAGCCAAAACAAGGACTAATTTCATGGTCATAATAATTGTATGTAAAGTCATAATAATGCAACAAATACAAGGAATACAAAAAATGCAAAAATGCAAAAATGCAAAAATGTAAAAAATGCGTGAGGGTTTCTTCTCAACTCAATGCATATGATTAATGCATTACGCCAATATCCTTTTTTAGATAGGGAAACCAAGTTCACAAAATCATAAGACATTCAAAATCTAAATAGTTCCTTGTATTACAAATGGGCCAGCCAAACATTCAAACTGATGTCCAAATGGATCGTAATATGTGACAACATATTACAGCAAAAAATTTTTGCTATGAAACAATACAGTATGCACATAGACATTGATAAATGGAAAAAATAATACCTATTTATTTACGATTTTCATCATATTGAATATTTCAATCTAGGTCCTTAAACATTATAGAGAAATACAGATTTCAAAGCTACAATAGTAATGTATACATTTATAAATTGATACTCAGATTAAATATAACAAAGTGGATCATTTAGCTGGGTCCTGACAAGGCTGGTCGAAGATTGACAACGGTATTCAAACCTGGTAATATGTGAGCTTGCAACAGTTGGAACGCACACAAAAGGTTTCTTACCAGAAGCATTCACGGTATGAATACCCTGTCCTGCACTGACCAACTAAAGGCTCTGTCACTATATTCAGTCTTCTACAGGCTGCTGAGAAGAAATCTTTGCCTGGTTTACAGGACTTTGTTAATCCCAGCCCCAGATGATTTGTTGTACATGCAAAACCAGCACCAGAAAGATCTGAAGTCCACTTGTGATATAAATAGAATGTGCTGGAGGGACAGATTTGTGTCCCAGAGATTCCCCCACAGTACAGAGTAGGCTCACCATCCATGTAAAACAGAATTCATCCCTGACCCTGTTCAAAACAAAACCTTGACAATTGAATGAGAAATCATAAATTTACCCCCAGTATAGCCCCCTTGTCCCTTACAGACAGAGGTTGTCAATGAAAAAAGTTTTATCATAACTACCACCACCCCGTACAAATCTGTAATTGCCACCCTGATAAAGTGACCTTTATACAGATGTGAAAAACAATGCAAGAACGAACCAACAAAAAAACAAAAAGGCCAGCAAACTGCAAAGTGTGAAATCTTTAATAGCATTCTGGTACCTCTGCTACAAAGCCTTCAGGGAATAATTTACAACACTAAACACACCTTATTTATACCATAATACTTAATTGATTAACCAATCAAAAACACATTTAACCTTTAAGAGGCCATCATCAAACAGTACAAAATTACAAAGACAGCAAAATCACACATTATAATTGATTTCCAAATTTAAACCTACAGGCATTAAAGTCTTGTAATTTAAAATTAATCTACTCTCAAACTGCAAAAGTTTCTGATAAAAATGACCCCCATTATACATACAAGGCTTGGCCAGCACACTAAAAAATAAACCATCATCCCTGCCATCATGTATCTTAATGAAATGATCAGCAATAGGGCTGTCAACACATCTATTACGAGTGTCCCCTAAATGTCAACGCGTCTATAACGAATGTCTGTTAAATGTCAACATGTCTATTATGAATATCCCCTAAAAGTCTACATGTCTATTACGAATGTCCCCTAAATGTCAACACGTTTATTATGAATATCCTGTAAATGTTCTAAAACACAGACCTTAACCATGTGTTTAGTCTGTTTGATATACCGTTTAGAAGGGAAACAATGTTGTTTTTGTGTCTTTCGGCTTTTCCCGATTAGAGGTCGCCACAGCGGAACTCCGGTCCGATAATGATTGGCAGTCAATTTTTACGTGCCGAGTTGCCAGCCCTGACACACAACCTTCAATGAAGGTACACCCATTCATGCATGTCTCCACGCAGAAGACGCTCTAGCTGAGAATCGTACCAGACAGAGTCTTACTATGAGGTAACAACGCTACTGCAGCACCACCACCGCGGATTAGAAGGGAAACAATCACAACCCAAAATATAAACAAGCCCACATGATCTGCAATCAAACTTATCATTAATCACAAACTTTCTGCCATTAATAGAAGATCCAGAAATATTCTTCACCCTAGACTAGACCTTACATCTGCCACATTTAAACATCCCCATGAGTGTTCAAAGACATCTTCCTTTTCCATCTAAGTAATTCTTTTAGATTACTAAATCTGCCATAAGAAAAAGTAATCTTTTTGGGGAACAAATGTCCAACTGCAGTATCAAAACATGCAATGGGCCATAAATTATCAACCACCTTCTTTAAAATAGGAGAAAAATGGGAATATTTGGTAACAAAAAATAAATAGGTCCATACTATTTGATGATAGCCTCTTAAAGGTTAAATGTTTTTCAATTGGTTACTCAATTAAGTAAGGTGTGTTTAGTGTTGTAAATTATTCCCTGAAGACTTTGTATCTGAGGTACCAGAATGCTATTAAAGATTTCACACTTTGCAGGTTGCAGTTTGCTGGCCTTTATGTTTTTTTGTTGGTTCGTTCTTGCAGTGCTTTTGTCATGATGCCGTTATCCAGAGCTGTGGGTTCCATTGATTCTGTTTAGACTGTACTTAGTCTTGATGTTTTTTTTTTTTTGGCGGATCTATCAAAAGAAAGGGAACAGAAGTTGGCTAATTTTGATCCTTGGTCATCTATCTGTCCTGTTATGGATGATAAAAGGTTTGAGGAACTGAGAAAATTGATGATAAAAGACGCAACTCTTCTATGATACTTACCTCTTGGAAAAGTATACGAGTTTGTCTAGTACCCCTAGTGGTTTAAGAGTGGACAAATTACCAGCGTATGAATTTGTGGAGGAAGAAATGGATTTGTTTGATGAATGGAAGGGCATCGCATTGCAGTGTATGCTTGGTTGGTTTAAAGTGCTAATTAAGCGTAATGTCTGGGTGCATTTGAAAGTGCTGCAGCAGATTGCCTCTGTTCAAGCACTATTACTCACTGAAGTTTCTTCTAATGTTTTTCTGACAGGATGAAGGAGATTAAAAATGACTTGACTGCTGTGGAATATGAGTAGGTTGAATGTAAAAAGAAGAACCTAAACCAAGCTATCAATGATTTAAGGATGGTTTAGTTTTCTCCTGGCAACGTAAAAGTAGGAGTGGTCATTCCCTGACTAAAGGAACGAATGGTAGGGCACATTTTCACGTGACTCTTCCATTTCTTCCGCTGAGACTGTGGCAAGTAAAAACAATGTGTCTTTGATGACGAGGAGCCAGCTGAGCCGGTGGTGAGGTGTAAGGATGGAGAACAACAACAATTGCAGCACAGCAGTCTGGATTCCAACCAAATAGGCATACTACTCGCAATAAGGGGTGTAATCGATGGAATTGATTTTCAGAATGTTATTGAACCTTCTTGTATAGTGAGTGAACTTTGTGACTATCACTTAGTTTATGACTCTTTTTCTACAAACACTGATTTATTTATCACCAACTTGAGTTTAACTCCTGATACAGTGAGGGTGTTATGAAAAGGGAGTAAGTTTGTCCCTACCAAAATTCCCTCTTATCCTGATGAGAATTTTGAATTAATACGTTTTTGATATAAATTATATTTATGGGCATCGTTTGGTTTGCAAAAGGAACAGTTACAATTGCCTGAACTTGAGTGTACATTTGATACATCTAATTATGATGATTGTCTTCTTAATGTATCTTTATATGATTATTGTTCTGAATTTTCTTGTCATATGAAAATGAAGATGGTACTGGGGAAATGAATGTATTTTGTACTGGTTATGGGAAGTTATCTGTACCTCCTTTACTTAATCTCAGCACATTTATGCCTCCTAGAAAACATGCTGTTTTGTTGAATTTTGAAGTAGCTTTGTGTAAAAAATGTGAAGTCGAGTTGTTTAAGTTTTATAAAATGGATAAGTAGTTTAATTTAAACAAATGAGAATGGTCAACATTACAAATGTTAAGGGATAAAGTTAGTGGATACATGTTTCTGCAGGCTGACAAGGATGACAACTGTGTCATCATTTCAGAAGTTCAATACCGTGGGGTGCTTTATAATTTGCTGTCTGATAAGAATGACAATGTTAAATTGACTCACAACCCTGTGGTACGCTTTAATGAATTGTTGTTAGAGTTTTTGGAGAGGAGTGAACGCTTGGGTTTTTAAATTCTAAGGATGTTAAAAAAGTTGTATATTCTCTTTCCCAAGGATCCAGGCTTCTATGCCTTACTAAAAATTCACAAGCATCTGACTGAACCTCCTGGGAGGCCCATTATATCTTGCTGTGGTTCTTTTACTTGAACCTGTGGGGATTTTGTTTCAGAAACAAGGTACAGCTATGGGGCCTCATTTTGCCCCCTCTTGTGCCATCATCTATATGGCTTTTTTTAGAATGTTTATCTGTAGAAATTTGATTTTTTTCTGAAGTCAGTAATTTTATAACAACTGTGCATTGATGATTTGTTGTTATATGTCGAGGTGATGAGAGGGAATATGGGGAGTTTCTTGAGTCACTCAATAGAAACCCTTTTGGCTTGAAATTCACTGGTGTTACTAATAAATCTGTCATTTAATTTTTGGATATTGAACTTTATGTGCATGTACGAGGGAAGGTCCAATATTGACCATTTAGAAAAACCATGCCATGATCTTGGTAAAAGGACAGCCCTACTGTACTATATATATATTTCTTAGCTCCTAGATCTTGGATAAGTGGAAATCTATCTTATACTTTATATAAACTATCTTTAGGATTTAGGGTAAGGGGTCATCCCTGCTATGCTGTGCATATATACTAGCTGTAAGATCTAGAAAAAAAGGAAATCTATGCATAATTTAAGTACATTAGCTCCAAGATCTTGAGTAAGGAGAACTCTATCCTATACTGTGTGTGATGTATATGTGTATGTGTATATATATATATATATATATATATATATATATATATATATATGTACATGTCTGTGTGTGAGTGTATATACATATATTCTTCCAGCATTCCTTCATATATACTTTAGTGGCTAATATTAAAGACATATCCTTATATACTACGTTATATAATTTCTGTTTTGGAGATTTGTGATATAAAATGGAAGAAGTTAGTACTATTCTCCAAATATACAGTGAACTCTGGAAGAATATGTTGCTAACTAAAGATAACATGTATCCATGTCACGTCTTTACCAATATAGTTAAGGAACAATTGTTGAGAACCTCTAGAATGTGCACGGAAGATTTCATCTTTCAACAGGAGGCAGAATGGCTGGTATTTAACCTACAAGCAAGAAGTTATAAGGAGGGAGATTTATCAGTCATAAAGAAGGATCTTAATTACCTTAGAAAGAATAGTGGACGGCCTTGGTTTGGCAAGCAGAGACCATTAGCTAATGCAGTGACAGCTAATGATAGTGTTCGCTCTTACCCTAGGGTTGTTTTGAAATATAACAACCAGATATGCATTTGCCAAATAATAAGAGAAAATTGGAAGATTTTCACTGCAGCTGATGACTTGAAGTGTGTAATAGGTCAGGAGCCCACCTTTACTTTTAAAAACAATGCTAACTTGAAAAGGTTATTAAACAAAGGTTTTGATCTACCATGATGCGTCCTTTCAATTAAGGAAAATTGGAACCTTCTCATGTGGCAATTGTAAAGCATGTCAATATATTAATAAGAAAAATAGTTTTACACACCCAGTGATTAAAATAATGTTTAAACCTCAATTATATGCCAACTGCCACACTCAGAATTTGATCTACATTGCTACTTGAAAATGTTGTCAGTGTTTCTATGTGGGAAAAACAAATCGTATGTTAAAGGAAAGAATCCTTCAGCATATTAGTAATATAAGATGCCATGATAAACAAAATGCATTGTTCAAACATTTGCTTAATTTTCCAATGGATAGTTTTGTTTTTATGGCACTACAACTACTGTTTAAAGGTGCAAGGGGTGGAGACATAACAGATCGTACTGAATTAATTGAAACTGGATGGATAGCTGAACTGAGCACAGTTACATATCCAGACTTGAATGATGTCACCTCATTGAAACTGGTCTGAATGGGGCGTAGACCCTATTTTAGATTTTGACTGGTCTCAGTTGATTTTCAATGGTTTTGATTGGCTATCTTCTGCTATTAATTTTCTGAAGGCTCATGACTTGATAGATATGATGAAGGGCATTCACCCGAAAGTGCTAATCTCTTTTTATCATTTTATGGTGTTTATTAAAGTTTTTGTTCTTCTCCTAGCCTTGGTGGTTCGACTTGGTTTGTCTGTGTTTGTGGAACTTTTTTGGCACTTATCGGCTTTCTATTTGTGATTGTGTTCTATGTATAAAGTAGCTCCAAGAAACTGGGTAAAGGGACGTCCCTGCTATAGCTCTATGATCTTGGGTAACAGGAAATCCATGCTATACAGTGTATATATATATATATATATATATATATATATATATATATATATATATATATATATATAAATATATATATATATATATATATATATATATATATAAAATAGCTCCAAGAACTTGTGCGAAAGGAAATCAATACAATAATGCAACATCAATATTTTACTACAGATCATAGTAATAGGGTTGGGAGGGTGGCCTAATGGTTAAGGTGTTTGCCTTACAAACACAAGGTGCAGGGTTTGAGTCTCACAAGGGATAATTGGCTAAGCTTAAAATGGCTCGCAAGGGCAGCTAGCTTAGTACTAATCTATGAATCTATGAATCTATAATTGCACATTAATTAATGATAACATTTGACAGCACCAAACATTAGTGTATCTCAATTAAACCTGGGAGTCAGGATATACTTAACTGTACACATGTTTATGTAGACAAACATAAATAGCATATAGAATAGAAATACACAGGTATAGTAACAGAGACAGTGAGAAAAAAAACAATCTTTGAGAGACTGATAATATACAAATATGGACTAGTAAACATAGGCAAAGACCAGTAATATAGCTTTCAGTAATAACAAAATGTATGTGCCACTGTATAGAGAAATAGAAAGATTATTAAGAGACATATACTGTATATAATTGTTATCAGGAATGTGCATGCATATATGGTGAGTCGAATGCACTATGTCTAATGCCAATATCAGCAGCCTGTATAATAGTTATAAATAGGCTGATAGATAAATAGAAGCAGAAGGAGGAGGAATCTGATTCTCAAGATTGCAAAAGGTTGATTCATCACTGCATGTAAAGTTACAACCAGATTTATTAACACTTGCACTAAGTCTACATGATCTGTACTCAAGAGCATCCCTACCACATTTTTATGCTTTCTAGTCAATCAGAAAGATAACACTAAGTGTACATGTAGTCTACATTTATGAATCCCCTTGATATTTAAGGCTGCATAACAATCAATAGGAAATCTAAAATTAGGAGGAAGAAGGTGTGAGTTATGTTTGTGTCACCTGTTCACTCAAAACGCTGAACACTTAATGTACACTTAGTACAGTTAATGTAAGTATTAATGAATCCCAGGGAGTTTTTATATTTGACTTACCTTTACAATGTCAGGTATGTCATCATTCACAGTCGCATCTAAAAAAAATATAATAGTTCTAAGAAAACAATTCCCTTTTAAGGAAACTTGACATCAGCTATGTTTACATCCATTAAAATAATAAAAAACGCATGCTAATATACATTATAAGGAAAATGCTAGATACATAAATAAACATGGAAGTAAGAGTAGATTTCATTCATTTACTTCTCACATGTTCATTGTTACTGCCAATACATTCCTGAATTTATGTGATCTTACTAAACCCTAAAACTAAACGTAAGTATCTATATCTCCAACATTCCTGCTATTGCAGATGTATAAAGACATCTTGAAATCTCTCAACTGCCTTTGTTCATGCACAACTTTTTTAAATATGTTGCTCAAAATCATATCTCCAAGAACTGCATGTATTCTCTCCAAACAATTCTACTGTTTGCCCCATGTGTACATTACAGTCTACAATATTTTCAAAGTTGTACACTGATATTTTTGTCTATATAATAGATAACTGAAACAACAAGTTAAATTTATCATGTTCTATTGACCTAACAACATGGTTTCCCTCATTATTGTAAACCTTCATTTGAGTTTTATGCATTTATTTATGAAATGAATTATTTTGAACTTGTATGCATTACAGTTTCTTTCATTGCTTAGACATTGACCTGTTTTCCAGATGTTTCATTTTCAGTTGCATTAATTTCTTACAAAATAGTTTAAATTGATTTAGTTGTACATAAGCTAATTGTGTTAGTGAACCAATCCAAAGATCCCTTTTGGCCATGCTCGGAGACAAACGCAGTAAAAAGAGAAATGTCTTGACAAAATAATACAGTAATTATTAAAATAATCCACTTCTACTTGTTAAAGTATTAATTAAATCATGTTATTCAATTGATATATTATACATTAAATTGCTGTTAACAAATTAATAAGTAAAAGTAATCCAGTAGTTTGAAGCAAAAATAATATCAATTAGGTGATTTTGTCAGCTAAGTAAGACGAGATTCAAAATCTATTTATATGATATAAAAAGCATGGAATTGCATATAGAAATTAGTATATAATAAGAATGTATCTATAAATACTCATTGGCCAGGATTCAGTAATCCTCCGTGTAAGACTAAATAAGTGTTACACGGAAACTGCAGCCTAAGAGTATGACGTCAGTGCGCCATGCATATTCATGAGGGCACACTGACTCAACTCTAAGGCTAACACGGAGCGTGCATGAGTGCAGGGGGTGTGTCAGACTGCCGAGCAGTCCAAATATCCACGCCCCTGCAAGTGCCTAAATCTGCAAATGTCACCAGATATGAGCGAGTCCGCTCAAATGTGTATATCCTCAACACTACACTCCCCCACATTCTAAACCCCTGTACAAATATAATAAAATGTAAAACTTTTTTTTTTATTTTTCCCGATATAGCTGCCCGTATTTGCGTGTGTGTGCGCGGGTTTGCCCATTGCTTAGCTACAGTTAGCAGTTTAGACATTGAAGAGGATAATAAACCACTTATATGCAAATTAAGCCAAATAGCAATAGCGTAGTGGTAGAGCCTTCACACAAAGAGGAGGCATTCCCAGTTCGAGTCCCACCACTCCCCTTTCCATTTTCTGTAGGAAATCTGTGCATAAAAATAATTCCTGACATTTACCTTTTAAACTTTAGTAAAATGCATTGAAATGGCCTATGTAGTAGTGAACAGGAAAGTAAATAATGTGGGAAGAAATAGCCAGGGGAATTGTTATGGCTAGGCTTGTATAGGCCCTAGGGCTGATAGCCTAGTACCAACCTATGAACCTATGAACCTATGAACCTATGAACAATATTTTATATATATATATAAGAAGGTGAAATGGTCATGCATACTGATGAATGCATAAGTAACGTATCTTAAGCAATGTGAAGCACTGCTAAGCAACGTTTACCAGTATTAAGCACATTTATGAATAATTGCCCATAGCTTAGCACTGCTTTAACTAGTGCAATGGCTTTGCGCGGTGCTGCGCATCACGCCAACTAACGCAAACAAAACATGTTTGCGCGAAGCTGCGCACCATGCTAACTACCACAACGTCAGGTAATGTCGGGCAATATTGAGCAACGTAGAGCAATTTTGGGCATAGTTGAGCAAAGTCGGCTAAACACAGCCACACTTCCTAGCCAGTAAGGCCAGTAGTAAAATAAAAAGCAATGACAGGCCTCGAACCCGGGATACTGTGCACCATAATCACAGTACTGAACCACAAAGCCATGACAGCTTTTGCTGTCCATGCACTGTCAACATACATATACATATTAATCAATGTTTACTCAGTGCTAAGCAGTTGTGCACTCAGCTGAGAATTTTCAAATCTGGCCAATCACAAATAAGTGTGGTAAATGAGGCATATTTAAGCTCCATAGGTGGGAATACTTGCCATAACCGGTTGTAGCTCCCATCTGCAGGCAGCATGGCTGGTGTTGGAGAGGCCTCTCGCTTTCGAGCGCAACGGTGGGGCATTGAGGAGTCAAAAGTGATGGTTTGGCTCCTTGTCCATAATCATGAGGAGAGACTCCTGCAGGGCCAGTTCCAGGGCACTGAATACAAAGCGGAAGCCTGGAACCATCTCGCACATGATCTCACCAGTGCCACAGGCGTCTCTCGGACTGGTGAGCAGGTCAGACACCACTACGCAGACCTGAAGAGACGCAAGCAGGAGCAACTGAACCAATGGATACAGGAGGTCCGTGGGATGCACAATGCCCCACTATTGAGTAGGTAGCCATGGAATGGAGTATGTAAGAATTGCTATTGTACTCGATATTATGGATAGGTATATGTCTCAATATCACTTCATTTACTTCACAGCTGCAGGTGTCTGTGCTGCGAATCAGCAAGCCTTTGCAGATAGGCTGCTAAGGCTGCGCCACCAGGCAGGTTAGTAATTATTCTGCATGTACTGTTATATAAAATATGTGAGAGAGCCTGAAAAAGAGTGTTGTAACCCATTAATAAAGGTATAATAAGTCCTGAATAATTTCTCTGCATGTACTTTTATATAAAATAAGTGAGAGAGCCTGAAAAAGAGTGGTGTAACCCATTAATAAAGGTATAATACATCTTGAAAAAGTCTTCTGCATGCACTGTAATATCAAATAAATGAGAGCGCCTCTAGAAAAGGGTGTAATGTAATTAATAAAAGTATAATTCCTGGAGTGTGTCTGTGTCACTTAGTTTGAAATATTGTTGTACTCTTGCATTATATAAATAGTACTGTTGTATTAAGCACTGTCAACCCACACTTGGGCAGCCCCATATAAAGTGGATGAAGGGAGTGCCAGTAGCTGTGAAGCATATATACATTCCTCAACTGTTGGTTAATGGCTGGCATGTATAGGTAAATCTGGCACACAAGTAACTTGTTAATGTGTTCCCCAGAAATGTCAGTGTGCTGCTAGAAATGTAGGGGGCTGTAAAAATATAACTGATAATGTCACCTGAACACATCCTGATATGTAGATATATAAATATAAATAAAATATATAAATATGTAGCAGTAACATCTGCATCCTGGACAGTTTGTATGTCAGATACAGGTCAGGTATATAAGGAACTAGCAAAACCCATTTCACAACTTAATGGACTTTGCCTAGTGTAATAATACATGTAGGGGATATATACCTGCAGTCAATAGGAATGTAGTGTAAACTATAAGTACATATAAGTTGTTAATGGAGGTATCTTTTTACACCCTACTGTATGTGTATAAACAATGCAATTCCACACCTCAATGGGTATGTCTAATCTCAAAACATTTGTTGGGACATATGTCCTATTGGTTTATAAATCTCTGCATTTACTTTGTTGCATGTGCCCTGTTCAAACACCACAATCTTGGTGGCCTGTTGCCACCAATCAATTCTGCATGCTGTTGGAATGTCCACTGTTGTTTTATATATGCATGTGTTATGCTTGCTGTTCAACTGTTGGAACTCTGGTGTGTTGGGTTAATGGGAATATTACTGCATGCTGTTACAACTAATTTGGAATGCTGTTGGCTGTTACCAGCCCATATTGTCATTAAATCCTCCTAAATATAGAACGTATGGGAAGACCGGTCAAAGCAGACCCACCTGTCCCACCTCAGCTGGCGATGGCACCTGGCACCTGCAGGCCTGGTGCCCAGCCTGGGACCTCCTCCTCCATTGGCCCTGTGCCACCTTCGGGTGGAAGCACTGCAGGGGATGGGGCTTGTCCCCCCATGCAAGTGTGACTGGAGGAGGGCCACCTATCACCCTCCGAATGGTCCGGGCTGTGGTGCGTAGCGGGATCCAGCATTCAGTCACTGATCCTCTACGCCAGCTCGAGGCACGAGTAGCATGACTCACGGGTGAGGCTGCCCTTCCTATGCAGCCCCCAGCACAGCCACCCTCTGGACTGTGAAGGTGCAGTGGTGACTGCCCATGGGTGGGGATCTCAGTTCCACTGTTGCCATCTGTGGGCTCATGGGCTTGCGATTTCCAAACATCCTTCCCCGTCAATGGTGTTCACCCACCCCATGTGTCATATTCCGCCCCTGTATGCGTCTTGTTTTGTCTTGTCTGTTTACCTCCCCAAACTACCTCCCCAAATATACCTACTTTCCCTACCCCATATTCCACTCTCACTTGAGGAAAAAAAAAGGGCAATCTGCTCTCACAAAAAAATTACCCCCCATACATAGCTGCCCATTTTGCACACATGTCCGCTGGATGCAAACTGAAATTTAATTGGCAGTACAACACACTTTGTTGTCCTCACCCCTCTCTCAGGGGTGGAAGATTTCAAATTTCCCTCCAAATTTCTAGTACATGCAGAGCTGTTGCTGTTAAATAAATGGGCAGCTATGGACCTTCCCTACACCCAGCCTGCACATCCCTAGCTGTTTTCCCTACTGTCTTTCCCTCTTTGTGCCCCTTTTTCACCACTTTCCTATCTCCCCATTTTCTTTTCTTTCAAACAAATGAGCGCAGGGATTAGCGGGAGTAAGCACTTTTAAGCAGTCGTTAGTGGGTTTGCACGAGTGTGCGCTTAGCTAAGTATTGCTAAGCATCGTGCAAACCTGCGCAAACCCGCTTACAACTGCTTAAAAGTGCCTTAGTCACCCTGCATGTGACGGCCCTTGTTCTGCTCAGCAGCAAAATAAAATACCACTGTCAATCTCGAACCCCAGACCTTGGACACACTAGACTGCATGAAGTACCACTAAGCCACAGTAGATATACAGCATGTTGTTGCCGAAATATATATATATATATATATATATATATATATATATATATATATATATATATATATATATATATATATATATATATATATCATGCATCAGAATGAGTGAATGTAAAGGAAATATAGGAATGCCATAAAACAAAACCCGTTCTGTGGAACATTACCAGCAGTTGTTGTGGAATTGCATTACATGACTGTGATAACAGAACCAGCCAATCCAGCAGTAAATAATGTTACAGCAGCATTTTACAACCCCCACACAGTATCATAGCAGGACAATCCCCACCCAACTGTACAAAATACCTGTGTGTTCAAGGTCCAGCAAGGATGTCGGTAGGCATACTCAGTACTGGAACTGTCCAGTTTTCATGAGCATCCTGTGCTAATCTCAACCAAAAAAAAAAGCACAAATTGTGCAGAAGTGAATGCATTAATATTCACAGTATAGCAGTTCACAAACAGTTCATGTGCCAAATGAGAACATCTCAATAACTACGTATGTATGGCAACTAATTGTATAAGTTGAAAAGAAACTACATACTCCCATGTATCTTGTGTTAGCAGTTGTAGGGGTGAGTACAATTCTACACTGACAACTGTGTACTGGAAGTGGCAACATTCAGGTCTGAGTACAATATTCAAATCACTGGCTACACCCCTAGCATCAGATATAAGAAGTATACCAACCTTCTGATTTACACAATGGTGTCCACAGCAAACAAGCATGGTCCCCACTTTGGAAAGCTGAAAGGGCTACGCCTGCCTGACTTATCAATTTATAGCACTGGGTTGCTATGACAGAGAGTACTGCAATTACCACACAGTAGGCTGCATGCAATTACCAAATGGTGGCCACCAATTGGTGCAGAGGCCATCACATGCACATGTGCAGATACCTCTAAAAGCAGGCTGTACTTGCTGTCCACACAAGCAATCATTTCATTGCAGGTACGGAGAGAGAGAGTGAGAGAGAGAGAGAGAGACATAGACAACAGCAACAGAAAAAAAAGATATAAAAAAATATTGAAAAAAATAATATATTGAAAAAAAAGATAAAAAAATATATTGAAAAATAAATAATATATTGAAAAAAATTATATTAAAAAAATATCTTGAAAAAAAATAAGATATAAAAAAAAATTAATTACAAAACACATGGAACTGACAAATACAAACACGTATAAAGGAAAGGTATGTAACAGCTATGTATTTACAGGCATGTAGTAGATGTTTTTGAAGAGTACTCTACATAGTTTGAATCATCCATATGTGGCAGCAGTACGTATCTATGCACAGATGCCCTGCATAACTACTGGCATGGAGAAATCAGTGTGTAGTTGTGTGCAGTGGGATATGACTGCGACATATGTAGTTCAGCATTAAATGTCAAACATCTGATCCATGTTATCTGTGTTCTGTACAGTAGTGTGTACAATGTCTGTTTGGGGGAGTAGCGCATAGTTATATAAACATGGATGTGACAGAGTAACAAATGCATGATAGTCATATTAATGTGTAGCTTAGCATTGTCAACAGCTGTACCAGGCTAGTATGCTAATCTAGCATTTGCAGCTATATATACACCCTCTAATATTACTGTGTGCTCACATGTGACACCTGTTCATGTTGCAGCAAGGCCCAACAGGTCAGCCGTGAGGTACACGAACTTACAACAGTGTGGACTTTGTGTGTGTATGGCACACACATACGGAGAGATCTGTCTGTGTCAGATATATTAGCATCTGTACGTGTGCATAGAGCAAGGGACATACTGCAACTGTTTGTGAAGGGTGGACATATATATGTTGTTGAAGGTTGTTATGTGCATATTTCTATGTAGGTTGTAGTGTGTGGCAAACAAGACAGCATACAGTGCTGGTATATGACATGTGGTGGTTAAACACTGTGGGTATGATTCGTCAGGTTTGCAGTGTTGTAGCCAGTGAGGCCTGCTATAGCTACATGGGCTGAGAACACCTTCAATGCATTCCACACAACACTGTGCAATATTATGACATACCTGTATACCTCACAACTTTCGCATAATTGTATCCCCACCATGAAAGGTGGACTGTATATGTGCCTATATGTATATCCATATGGACACCAATGGATGTTTATATGTATGTGTGTGTGTGTGTGTGTGTGTGTGTGTGTGTGTGTGTGTGTGTATATATATATATATATATATATATATATATATATATATATATATATATATATATATTTATAGAGAGAGAGAGAGAGAGACAGGGTCATATTTACTGCAACAGATGCCTGGTGACAAAGCCATGGACTCAAGCTCAATGTTGACACTGCATTGGCATCCCTTCTTGCAAAAACTCAGTACCCATTAACTACCACATAGGTGGTAGTCTACTTAACACCGAAGGTGTGATAAGAGACCATGGGACACAGGTGGACAGTAGTCTCCCCCTTGATAATCACAGTGCCACACTAGTCATATAATCTGTCTACATGGCACACGTCATCACAAAAGGTGTGTCATCCAGGGAAATATAGGTCAGTGTTCCCCTCTACTCATCACACATAAAACCCATTACAGAGTACAATGCCCCATGTGGTATGTACCTCACAAGACATCTACAGCAACTGGAAAGGACACAGACATACCTCACAAAGAGTAATACTGGCCTTAAATAGATGCCCTATGCAGACCGTCTCACAAAACCACAGCTAGACTGTGTCACATACCGCCTACCCAGAGGTGACCTCTGCCTAACATGCAAAGCTATGTCAAACTCAGAGCTGTTGGACATGCTCCACATAAACAGATCACAATCCTTATGAGCTACACGCTCTAGGGAGCTAAACCTCGTGACCTCAATAAACAGCAAATGCTGGAGGGATAGATTCCTATCTCAGAGACATCCCATACTCTGGAGTAAACCACCTATCAATAGCAAACAAAGCTCCTAATTAGCAGTTGTCATAAATAATCCTGATGATTGTATGGGAGATAGGAAATATACCCCAGGAATCACCTCTGTGGCTCTGCTTGACAGGGCCATGTGAAATTAAATTACCTGTGTGTCAAAGGCCAGGGTAGCTTATGGCTAGACTTCTATAGGCCCTAGGGCCAATAGCCTATTACCTACCTATGAACCGATACACACCCACTTGTACTTGTTGCAATAATTGCTATGTGCGGTTAACTGAGTGTGATGGTGAATGTGTTGGTGAATGTGTCAGAGTTCTGTATATGTGTGATAGCTTAGTGGGAAACTGTTTCTGTCATGGTATTATATGTTCTAGCTGTGATCCCAGCAAAAGATGTGCATGCTATTGCTAGGCAGAAACAGCAGTATGCCATATGGTCTGACTTAGTCCCTTGGTGCCAACTGGGGTGTCCCATTGTTGGCTAAAGCAGTACATGTAAGCTTATTGAGTGTTACTGCTGGTGAATCCAACTCCTGTATGAACTGTAGTACTACCTGAAGCTGTATGCCTAAACAGCACAGTATGGTATATGTCCACATTTCTTGGAATCATGGTTTTGTGTGTTCCCTGTAGTCCTCACAGATTACATACCGCAGGCATAAGGTTTTGTAACTACTGACACACAGTACTGTATGGTACACAGGTAAAGGTCATCTGGGTTGCCATACCTTTGTGTCTGGTATGTATGTATGTCTGATGTGTGTGTGGGTATGCCTGTACCATGGGGTCGGTCATATGTGTGTTACAGGATATAAGTGCATATCTAGCAACATGTATAGTCTAGTACAGCAATATGCCACCTATATTAACAAATGTGCACATATGTTAGGCAGGGGTTTGCCATCAACGACTAGTGTGGTATACTGGTAATACTGTAACTGGACTTTACAATCATTGCAATGGATTACATATTTCTTGATGCATTAGCTTGATATATACCTCTTGTGGCTAGGTAGTGCATTGTGTCGCATACAGTGCGCCATGTACTGTTGTATAGTCTTACATACCGGTATATCTTTGTTGCTGTGAAAAACATGGTTTGATATATAGAGTGTGCCAGGCACTGTCAGGCAGTTGTGGGTTGAGCACTGATATGTGGTATTGAAAGTGGGTATCCTCTGACAGCCAATAGGTTGCTATATATGGCAGTTAATTTATATCTATACTTTAGAATGTTAAGTGTGCCACATGACTTGCTCACACATATTGTTTCATTGTCTTCCAGGGTCATGGCCCTCCATCATAATCCCACATATATCCCAGCAGAGGAGGAACAGATTACAACAAGCCTGGTGCAGCACTACGCCCTGCTGTTCTCAAGAACCAGCCAGGACCAGCATGAGCGGACTGTACTGTGGCAAGATCTTGTCCTTAGGGTAAATGACATAGGCATGCATAACCAGACATATGAGCAGGTATGCCATCACTGCAGTGATTTAATTAGACATGTCCGGCAGCATGCATCTGATATCCGTAGACAACAGCTTGCCACTGGTGGTGCGGTAGCCATCCATCCCCCCTCACCAGAGTGGAGGAGCTGCTCCTGAGCCAGGTGGCTCCTGGCCAACAACAACAACTAACATGTATCATCATGGAGGCCGGAGCTACCCAGCAAGTTGACACAGAGCGTGCAGGTAACATGGCATAGCTGTAGACTACTGTTACCTCTGTTGGTAGAGCATGCTTATTTGAGATGTGTACTGTGTAGTTAGAGGATGTGGTGCCTAGTGTTGTGCAATACTAATAATTAGGAATATAATCTGTAGGCCTGTGATGGTCAACCGTTGTACTACTGTAAGACTGTAAACACACAGTAGCAATGCCACAGTTGTTGCCACTGACAAACTGTCTCATATCCTTGTAGGTCCCTCTGGTGTGACAGCAAGGCAATAGACCCATGCTGGTGAGTGTGTTCTACATTTAATATTGCTAATTAAATGTGCATGTCATAGATGAGGTGTAGGCCATGTACACATAACACACCTACGCATAATGCATGCTGTGCATGTTTGCTGTGAGACTATGCACATCCCAGTAACGTGAGTAGCTGCCTCAAACACATGCAATACACAGAGCATCCCACACAATTGTGGCAACACTGTAGTGGACATTGGATAGGCAGAGTCGATACACATGCACACAACATACACAACTTTGTCATATGCAGTACATGTTAACATGCTACACATGGCGTATTCAGACACCTGCTATAAGGTCACACTCCAGTATCCCAAATGTCATCCACACAGCACACATAATATACCTAAGGGGTAGGGGCCTCTCATGTGGCTATGCGACACTCTTCAACACATAACACATTCATGTTAGGCAATGCTCCCTATTGGGAACCTTAAAAACCCATGTAACAACTGGCTGTGAAATGGTGAATGTAGCCATGGTACTGCAGTTTAGGTATAGCATGCTACGTGCTGGTCTGGCACACATTAGTAGCCTTGAGTGACCACATGATGCTGCATGATGATGATTTATGGTACTACACCCCATCCAGTTACAGTGACCACAGTACTAGACATAGCATTAATTGCTATGCACCTCAATGTTGTGTGTGTGCAAACATATGCACCTATACACAATATGCATAGCAATCACCATTTGTACAAAGTGACACATATATGTCTTGTAATGCTATTGAGTGTATAGGTCACATGACACACATTGTGTATGTGTGATGTTTAATGTTGCAGTTGTGTTGTAGCATGCCATGTCATGGCTGGCACTGTCATGTCCACAATATGTCCTACACTCACCATAACCACTGTACAATGGCTATGTTGAGCAATGGTATTCCATCAGGTATACATGCACCACTCATCCTGTGTGTATACATAGCATGCATGTGCTAAACCTGTGTCCACAATTATCTGCTAAAGACACAGACACTCTAAATGGAAATGGATATCTATGTGACACACAGATACACATCCAGCCATGGTATGTATACCTGTGAGTGATGGTGCACAGGACATTGCAGAGCTTTTAATACTTGCACAACAATGTTGTGTCCATGTACACATTGCATTCCAGGGTGAGGCCAATCACTGAACAACAACACACATGCATCAAAGCCATGTATACTGTTATTAGCAAGGGCTGTCTACACTCGCACTGCATGCTGTTGAGCAACACATGTCCTGCATGCTGACACATGTGATATAACTGTTTGGCTTGTGATACTGTACCTCACCATCACCCACTATTGAGTATGTTCTGGATTACTGGTGGTGTGTGTGTGTGTGTGTGTGTGTGTGTGTGTGTGTGTGTGTGTGTGTGTGTGTTTGTGTGTGTGTGTCTGCTTTAGTGAGGAGTGTATTTGTGTGCATGTGTTCATGTGTGCATGTGTTCATGTGTTCATGTGTGCATGTGTTCATGTGTGCATGTGTTCATGTGCTCATGAATACATGTGTGCATGTGTGCATGTGTTCATGTGTTCATGTGTGCATGTGTGCATGTGTTCATGTGTACATGTGTGCATGTGTACATGTGTGCATGTGTGCATGTGTGCATGTGTTCATGTGTTCATGTGTACATGTGTGCATGTGTACATGTGTGCATGTGTGCATGTGTGTATGTGTTCATGTGTTCATGTGTGCATGTGTGCATGTGTTCATGTATTCATTTGTGCATGTGTGCACGTGTTCATGTGTGCATGTGTTCAAGTGTTCATCTGTGCATGTGTACATGTGTGCATGTGTTCATGTGTGCATGTGTTCATGTGTTCATGTGTTCATGTGTGCATGTGTTAGACATCATGTACAGGTCGTAAAGTGTGTTTCCTGTCTTCCTATCACAAGTGCTGAGTTTGGGCTGGTTCACTGCAGCAGGGAAACTGATGTCACTGAGCAAAATAGTCATAATGATGATAGGTGTGTTGAGGCACAGGCATGTTTGCCAGGGTCTGTCGTTGGGCCACCAATCGACAATACACAAGTGTCCACCCCATCCATGCACACAGTCATACTGCCAATACATCCATCACCAATACCCTTAGCTGAGGGACAGTGTACAGTCGGCATTGGCCAGGACAGCGTGGTATCTATGGCACATGCATCCCGACACAGCAGCCATACCCAGATGTCTGGAAGGGTACCACATAGGCAGATGTCCAGGGGTTCTTGTCAGAGCACTGCTGCTCATCATGCCCCTGGCAGACGTGCCACAGGTCTTACAACCTCACTCATGTTCCAGGCTGTCATGGAGGCACAGGCACGTATGGAACGGTACACCAGACAGGGACTAACGGCACAGAGGGCACATAACACCACTGTAATTGACAGTATCCATGACCTAGCAGGTGCCATCCATAATTACACTGAGGTCACTGATAGACGTTGGGGTGAGACATTAGATGTCCTCCGCAATGTCATGTCCATGTGTCAGGACAGTGCGGGATGGTTGAGTTGTCAACGTAGACGTATGCCAGCAATATCAGTAGATGGCAGTCGCCGTGGATGTCCCTCAAGTCACAGCCACTCCCGTAGTGCCAGTACCAGCCCCAGCAAGGTTGGGGGTGGGCTGTCCATAGAACGTCCTAGAAGACCATGTGCACTTGGCTCTGGACAGTCCCAGCAGGGACCTGGGTCCAGTGTACATCCATTTACCTGTGGGGATAGTACCCAGTCTGGCTTAGTACCTGATAGTGTCAGTAGCACCCCTGCCAGGCACAGGTACTGTATCCATGGCCAGAGAAGGTGATCTATAAAGCCTGGCAGGTACAGTCTGTGGCTGTCCCACAAATACCCATATATGGCAGCCACATGGTGGAACTGTGTGCATGCAGACACACACACACATAAACCAGACACCTAGGGCTAACACATACCTGCACACATTACATCAACATTGGCCCATAGCAGTACTCTTGGCTGTTACACACACACACACACACACACACACACACACACACACACACACACACACACACACACACACACACACACACACACACACATGTCGATTGTATGGCTCACTGTAGGCCTCTGTTAAACCAACAACACACCCTGTGCATATGATGAAACCTGTGCCACTTTCTGTCATATGTAACATTGATGCCAGAACAGGCTACCATGGTGCTTATGCACAGGGTGACTTTATAGCAGTATAGCAATGTTTGCATGTTGTCAGCAGTAGAGTGTAATGATATGCTTGAAGGTGTAGCTGAGCAGGCATGATGCATTAAAGCTATGATTGTCAGTGTAGTATTGTTTACACCAGGGTTAGTTCCAATAGTGTAATGTCTGCCCACGTGCCACTTGGCTGATGTGAGTAGTATTGGCAGCATGTGTTAGAGAGTGGATAGTATGTGTGGGATGTGTGTAGCACAGATTTGCAGGTGTACATTTGTGAACATGGTGGAGGTGCACTGCCTGCATGTACGTGCATAGTGGACACATGGGCAGGGTGACATGCCCTGTATTACACAGTAACACTCCATAGTTTCTATGTGTGGCCAGTATGCATTGTACTACACACATTTCGGAACTTGATTACACATGTGTGTATGACATGGTTTGACACTGTGCTGTGGGTGATACTGTTACTATCTGTCATTGTTTTGCATTCTGGTAGTGTACATAACTTCAACAGCCTGACCATAACCAATCGTTAGATGATGTCTTGACAACTGACACACATATGTAGGACACACAGTAACATTTGGATCCTTCAGGTACTATACTATGCCAGTAACCAGTGGTATTCACCTGCACCCATTACTGAGACCACTCCTGTTTGGCATATAGCTCTCTTAGGTACAAGCAATCACAGTAGGGATATGTCCGTCCACGTCTGGTAATGCATACTGTGGCCTATAATGCATTCTCCAGATGACACACACATCCTCCACAAGGGTATCATACAGACAGATACCTGTTGTCAAACCCATGCTGTAAAGCTATAAGCCAATCAAAGCATAGTCATCCACCTTTACAGAACATAGTATCCCCACAGTACCACATAGGTAGTAGCCACCAACATGATGAACAGGTACCGATGTGTACATGCAACCAAGTGTTACATCATCTCTCCTTTGATAATCACATTTCCAAAGGTATTTTGAAATCCCTCGGTGGATCACATAAGCAATAAGGGGTCTGCATGCATATCCACAAAGGTTGTTGTACATCTATAATGAATAGCCATCCTTGACAGACTTTGCTGCATTTGAACAGGTCTGGCATATACCTCGGCCATAAAACCTCACTCACACAATTCAATAGAAACCGTAATGAGTGTGTGTGACATGGATGACCTAGGCCAGGGATTACTGCAGTGACTGGCCTTGTCACAAGCATACAGATGTGACCTAAGGTCTGGAAATCAGCAGCACAGTCTGGCAAGGATGACAGCTGTGTTCTTGGAGAAAGCAGGGTTCCCACACATGCAATCATTAAGGTAACATGTACGTATATGTATTTGCCACACAGCTACCTCACATGTGCAATGCACATACTGTTGTCATACTGATATGTCATACAGTAGTAAAAGCAAAACCCACAACACATTGGCCAACAGTGTCACACACATAGAGCACACACACTCACCAAGTGCAGGATTCAAACCCCTACCTACTTTATGATAATAGAGCAATACACATTAACATGATGTACTATACACATCACTGGACATTTTCCTTTCCTCAGGTATATTTGTAGGATGGTGACATCTTCAGACTTGACAAAGATAAGTATACCGCTTTTAAGGTGTTTTAGTAATCTCCAAAATTGTTGCTCCTCTCCAAGGAGATCACACACAAACATGCACAGTTGTCTAGTGTAGGATTCAAATCCCTACCTAACTACTTCATGATATTAGAGGAGTATGCATTAACACAACACGCTACACACATTACTGGCAGCTCTTTTTTCCACTGGTATATTTGTAGGATGGTGACATCATCAGACTTGACAAAGATTAGTATACCACTTTTAAGGTGTTTGAGTACTCTCCAAAAAGGTTGCTCCTCTCCAAGGAGATCACAAACAGACACACACTTGTCAAGTGCAGGATTCAAACCACTACCTAACTACTTCATGATACTAGAGGGGCACGCATTAACATGACATGCTGTGCACATTACTGTGAGTTCTCTTTTCCACAGGTATATTTGTAGGATGGTGACATCTTCAGACTTGACAAAGACAAGTATATCACTTTTAAGGTGTTGTTGCTCCTCTCCAAAGAGATCACACACAAACACACACACAGTTGTCAAGTGCAGGATGCAAACCCCTACCTGATGACTTCATGATACTAGAGGAGTATGCATTAACACGACACACTATATACATTTCTGTGAGTTCTCTTTTCCACAGGTATATTTGTAGGATGGTAACATCTTCAGACTTGACAAAGATAAGTATACCACTTTTAAGGTGTTTTAGTAGTCTCCAAAACTGTTGCTCCTCTCCAAGGAGATCACACACAAACACAGTTGTCAAGGGCAGGATTCAAACCCCTATCTAACTACTTCATGATACTAGAAGAGTATGCATTAACACGACATGCTATACACATTATTGGCAGCTCTTTTTTCCACTGGTATATTTGTAGGATGGTGACATCATCAGACTTGACAAAGATTAGTATACCACATTTAAGGTTTTTGAGTACTCTCCAAAAAGGTTACTCCTCTCCAAGAAGATCACACACAGACACACACTTGTCAAGTACAGGAATTCAAACCCCTACCTAACTGGTTTATGATACTATAGGAGTACGCATTTACACAACGCGCTGTACACATTACTGTGAGTTCCCCTTTCCACAGGTATATTTGTAGGATGGTGACATCATCAGACTTGACAAAGATTGGTATACCAACTTTAGGGTGTTTTACTACTCTCCAAAAACGTTGCTCCTCTCCAAGGAGATCACATACACACAGACACACACACTTGTCAAGTACAGGATTCAAACCGCTGCCTAACTGGTTTATGATACTACAGGAGTACACATTTACACGATGCACAATACACATTATTGTGAGTTCTCCTTTCTACAGGTATATTTGTAGGATGGTGACATCATCAGACTAGACAAAGTGGGTTACATTAGGTGACATTAGGTGGGCTACATAGAAGGAACGTCTAAACACTTTGGCCATGTGATCATCAAAAGAGAGTTTACTATCTACCTGTGTCCCCAGGGCCATAATAACTTTCTCCATACATACTGGATTACCAACTATGTGGTAATTTGTTTGCACTTTGTTTTAGCCAAAGGGGATGACTATGCATTCTTTGGCATTCTGCTTGAGGACATTGTTTTGACACCAGGTATCTTTCTCTGTAAGACCTTTCTGGAGGATGTCTGTGTCAGCTGTAGAGTTGATTATGGACCACAGTTAGCAGTCATCTGCAAACCTGTTCAGCCATACTCCTCCTGTGCTTGCCTGTACCTCTGAGCAGTATCTGCTGAACAGGTGGGGTCCCAGGACCAAGACCTGTGGGATGCCATTTGTGACTGGCTTAGAGTTGGACATGGCACCCGCAGCTCTGAACATGTGTGTTTGACCTGTGAGCCACTTGACCACCCATCCTGTGACATAGCTGTTAATGTTCAAGCTGGTAAGCTTGTCCATGATAACAGAGTGGGTAATGGTGTAGAAAGTCCTTAGTGAGGTCCAGGTGGGCTGTGTGGACTACTTTCACCTCCATTTATGTCCTTGGTAACTGTTTGAAATAAGTCAACTAGGTTTAGGAGGCAGGATCTACCTTTAAAAAGGCGAAGTTGTGTAGAGTCCAGTGTCTGGAGGTCCCCAATGTCTCTGTTTATGGGTTCCATGACAATTTGCTCCATAGCTTTGTAGACCAGGCTGAGTAGACATATAGGGCAATGGTTTCCAGGTTCTGTTGTGGCACCCCCTTTGTGGAGCTGGATGACAGTTAGTGTATGCCATTCTTTGGGTACATAGCCTGTGGTATGATTGAGTCTGGACAGTGAATGTAGGTGAGGGTGTAGTTCCTTTTGGGCCTAGTGTAAGACGCAGCCTGGGACACCATCCACTCCCATTGATGCTGTGTTCTTAGCTTTGGAGAGGGCTGTCTTTACCTGCATGTCCATGAAGTCTGGGGCTCTGCATCCTTCTGTGATGGACACAGGCCCTTTTGAGGGTGATGGGTGGGAGTGGAGTTTACACTGAACTTGTCCCTCAGGATGTGGGCAATGAAAGTTGGTTCAGTGTATTTCTTACCATTTTTCAGTAGCTGACAGCATATTTGGAAGTTGACACCTACATTTCTGGTATAGCTACCAAAGGCTTTGTGGTTGTTATTCTTACATTCCTTGGCAATTTGTCTTTAGAAACTGGCCTTGGATTATTTTATGAACGATCATTGTTTCTTCCTAATAATGATCAGTGATGCCTTTCCTTTAGTGAAGTTGGTCTATCATGTGTTTGTTTCCTCCTTCTGTTGTCTAGCTTATTTATGGGCAATGACCACCAGATTGTTTTCTTATTTTTGGAGGAGTGCATCTTGGTTTTATTTGTGATGTCTCGATCCATGCATCCCTGTAGATGCTCATAGGATGCACTTGTAAATGATTCGGCAGATTGTATACCATTATCCTATAGCAAGCGGACTTTGGAACTTTCCACTTTGGTGTTGGGAAGTGTGCAGCTTGCTTTTGAAAATGTCTTCACAGTGGTTTCATTGACTGGGTGTGGGGGGGGTGGGATGTGGTTGTCCAGTGGGATTACTTTATGATCTGATATTACCAGCGAGGGGTTTATCTCTGTTTTGGAACACTGGTACCCCATGTTGGTGATGATCATGTCCAGAATGTTGTCACCACTAGTGGACGTGGTGACCAGCTGTTCCAGGGTGTTAGAGTTTTTAAACTCTAGGAAACATTGGGCAAAGGACGTTGTACACGAGTAATTCTCCCACTCAATGTTTGGGTAGTTGAAATCTCCTCATATAATGGTGTTTGATAGGACCTTTATATTTTCCACTGTTCTCAGGAATACTGAGTGAGGTTCCTGTGACAAGGTAGGTGATCTGTAGAAGGCTACAATCTGATGAGCAGCTTTGCCCAATGTTAGTTGCACTTGCATGGTCTCCAAGGCCTCATGATGTGCCACTAACCTGAAGGTGTGGGTATCCATAAGGTAAATGGGTACACCCTTTCCTTTTGTATTTCACTCATGGTTTTGGGTCCGAAGGTCAGAGTGATTGTGAGTGTTTTACGTGGAGCATGTCCAACAGCTCTGTGTTTGACATAGCTTTGTATGTTAGGCAGTGAACACCTCTGAATAGGCGATATGCAAGGGAGTACGGATGGAGCATTTTGAGATGGTCTGTGTATGGCATGTATTTCAGGCCACTAATGCTCTTTGTGAGGTATTGCTGCAGGCCTTCCAGTTGTTGTAGTTGTCTTGTGAGGTACATAGCAACTGTGGTGTTGTGCTCTATTATAGTTCTAATGAGTGATGAGTAGAGGGGAACAATGTCCTCTTCTATTCTGCATGATACGCATTTTATGATGAGGTGTGCCATATAGGAGGGATTCCTGACTACTGTGGGGATGTGATTATCACAGTTGTGTCCACTGTCCACCTGTGACTCAAGGTCTCTTGTCACACTTTCAGTGTTAAGTATACTACCGCCTATGTTGTAGTTCTTGGCTACAGAGTTTTTAACAAAGGGGATGACAATGCACATTTTGGCATTGAGCTAGAGCCCATGGCTTTGACAACAGCCATCTGTCTCAGTGAGGCCCTTTTGTAGGATCTCCACTTCTTTAGTGTTTGCAGTCCTCTGGAAACTTCAGTAGCCTCAGACCTTCCATGTTAAAGTTTACTTCAGGGAAGTAGATACTAAACAGGAAAAGACCCAGGACTGGACTCTGTGGTACTGCACTCATCACTGGTCCAAAGTCATACATGGTGTCTGCTACTTTCACAGTGTGTGTTCTGTCAGTAAGCCTGTTGGCAACCCATCTTGTGACTTAGCAATTTATACCTAGTTTAGTGGGTTTATCTATATTTCCAGAGTGTGTGGTGGTGTTGTAAGCCGTGGCAGGATCTACATAGGCTGTGCGAACCACCTTACCCTTGTCTATGGTTCTGGTGACTGCTTCAATGTCATCTATCAGGTTTAGGAGACATGATCTGCATTTTACAAACCCAACATGGTTGTAGTCCAGGGTTTGGGGATTACCAATGTAGTTTTTTATAAATTGTATGATGATACATTCTATGGCCTTGAAGAGCGGGCTCATCAGGCTAATGGGGCACTAGTTACTGGGATCCATGGTGTCTCCACCCTTGTGTATTGGCATAACTGTCACTGTGCACCATTCAGCAAGCACAAAGCATGAGGTGATGCTATGAGTGCACATGGTACGTCAGTGTGGTGCCTGTTCATTCTGTGGTTTGTATAGAACACAGCCTGGGAAGTTATCTGGTCCCATGGCTGCTGTGATACTGGCTTTGGAGAGTATTTTTTACCTGTGCAGCCGTGATGACAGCAACTTTGCAGTCTTCCATTATAGAGATGTGCTCTTTCATGGGTGAGAGTGGGGTAAAATTAACACTGATCCTATCTGCCAGGATGTTGGCAATATCAGTTGGGTCTGTATATTTAGTGTCATTGAGCTGTAACTCAGAACAGATCTGAGTGTAGCCATGACATGGACCTGTCTGTTGGGCAGAGATCTCCTGAGTAGACAGTATGCAACAGAGTACAGATTGGGTTACATTCAGTCTTGTTGCATGGGGCAACTGTTTGAGGCCAGTAATCCTCTTGTTAAAGTACTTCAGTGGTCTTTCTGGCTGCTGAAGGTGCCTAGTCAGATTCATCGCAAGTGTGTTGTGGTACTCTCTGACGGGTCTGATGACTGCTGAGTAGTGAGAACCTCCTTTGACCTACATGCACAGACCTTGGCAGTTTGTGTGAACACATAGCATGATTTTCTGACCACTTTGTGAATGTGTTTCTGGAAGTAGAGATGACTATCCACATTTGTCCATAGATCCCTTATTATCACCTCCGTATTTAGCCTAACTGTGTGAGCATGCCCAGTATGACCTTTCAGTATATTGTTGCCTGACATTTGCTTCATTTTTTTAAGTGTGTGAGCATGCCCAGTATGACCTTTCAGTATGTTGTTGCCTGACATTTGCTTCGTTTATTTGTGTGTGAGCATGCCCAGTATGACCTTTCAGTATGTTGTTGCCTCCTGACATTTGCTTCATTTATTTAAGTGTGTGAGCATGCCCAGTATGACCTTTCAGTGTGATGCTGAGTGAAATCCACTACATTTGTTGGAGTGTGTGAGCACACCTGGTATAGACATTTATACTATATATGTATGGAAAATAAGTTGTATTTTTACAGCAGGGTTCACCTTTGTGTCATAGATCAACAGGGATCATGCTGTGCCTGCAGGGCTTCCATGAGACACTTTGCATAGACTTATCAACATTTCTACATACAGGGGGGGCAGCTATTCTTTGTACATTTCTACCCGGTGGCACAACTGATTGTTACTGTGGATGTACATAGGATGAGGGTTTCACCTGACACTTATACACATTTGCTAAGCCTGCACTGCTATGTACGGTACACCATTTCACTCTGTACTGTTGCCTATCATACTGGCTTGAGGCATACTACTGTACTACAGATCTTAGCATCCAATGTCACGCATATTAGATTGTGACTTCATAGCCTACACAAACCACATCACACCACCTGGCCTGATGTTCTCTGTCTGCATAGGCCTGTGGGGGAGGTTACCCATATGCCTCTTTAGGGGCATGATACAGCATTTCTTTGTGTTTGCATTAGTGTACAATTGTCGTGCTGTGTCTGTGCCACTGAAATGTTATCATGACTTAGTGGTTCAGTACTGTGAGTATAGTGCACAGTATCCTGGGTTCGAGCCCTGTCACTGCTTTTTATTTTCATGCTGAGCAGGCCAGACTGCTTAAGGAACAGTAAAGCAAATATGAGCATGTTTACCTGACTTTGCTCAACTTTGCCCGACCTTGCCCAACATTGCTCACCGTTGCCCAACGTTGCGCTAGTTAGCACGGGCAATTTTGTTTACATATACTAAATATTGGTAAAAGCTGCTTAGCACTGCTTTATAGTGCTTAAAACATGGCAATCATGCCTCAGGTGGTGCTGCAGGGCTGCCTATGTCAGTTGCACATACTACACTCCATATACATGTTTGGAAACAGGTAGTGTCAAGTTAGGCATCCCTTTTATTTTATGTGCAAGCCAAAGAGAGGTCTCATTTCCAGGGTTCCTACTGAGCCAGTGTATGTGCTATGCGTTGCCTCTTTGCCAAGGCCTCCTTCTGCCTACTGGGGCGGGTGCAGGTTGTTCCTCCTCCTAGTCACGTTGTGCCTGTGCAGGCCTTGGTAATGGTGGGGGCTGTTTGGCCCTGCCCCATGCTGTTCCTGCTGCAGCTGTTTTCGCAGGATCATATTGTGTAGCATGGCACATACCATGACAATATGGGTACATGTAGTTGGTGAGTACTGCAAGGCTCCACCAGATGTGTCCAGGCACCAGAACTGTGACTTGAGCATCCCAAACACATGCTCAATTACATTTCGTGTTTGTGGGTGTGCCTCATTATGGAATTCTTGTTCAGGAGTATGTGCATTTCTGATGGGTGTCATCAGCCATGGCTCCAGTGCGTATCCAGCATCCCCCACTAGGTGACCGTCAGGGATGTCCCCATTGGCAAATGTCTGGTACAGCTGCATCAGATGCCAGATATGGGAATCGTGGTAGCTTCCAGGGCAGCCAGCACACACATTCAGTATTATGCCCTGGGCATCGCACACGACCTGGCAATTGATGGAGTGGAAGCCCTTGCGGTTGATGTAGGCCCTACCCCGCTCACCGGCTGGTGCTTTGATGTATATGTGCATGCAGTCAATTGCACCCACTACCTCAGGGTATTCCACTATTTGCTGGAAGAGATGCATATTGCTGGCCAATACCTCATGGGAATTGGGGAAATATGCATGATCACCGACATGTGCTGACATGGCATTCAGGAACTGGTGCAGTACCCTGGATGCTGATGCCTGTGAAATCCCCATCATATTACCAGTTGGTCTCTGGAAGGTACCTGTTGCTAGTATTCTTACGCCAACACATACCTTGGTTTCCACTGGGATAGGTTCCCCTCTGTTGGTTCTGTGTGTGAGGCATGGCCTGCACAGCTCAACAATTTGCTGCAGGAGGTCTCTGTCCACTCTATAGTGCTTCACTATCTCCAGCTCATGTATCCCCTGTTAGGTTAAACTGGGTCTGTACACTCTTCTCCGACTCCTCACTGTGGGTTGCTCAGCAGCATTCACAATGGCACCACCCTCAGCATCTTGCACATGTTGCCTTATAATAGCAATGGCAGCCCCTAAAATTTTTTTGTCTCAGTTAAGCTTTTTAAGTTTTCACTTCTATTTGTAGACTGCAGTGTTTCTGAGAAAAACATGGGGGAATGTTGTTTGCAGAGTTTTAAGTGCTGGGCTGGGCTAGTGTACTGCCTGTGTAATTGGCTGATTCTGATTGATTTCACCTGGCCACTCTGCTAGTTCTCCTTGGTTAACTTCCTACTACTTCTTTTCCTTCCTTTTCCCTTTCTGTTTCCACAGGGGCAGCGCTGCGCAAACAAGCGCAAACACTAGCACACGCATGCACACAGGCTTACACAGGCTTAGGCGGGTGCAAATACATGCACACAGACTTAGACAGCCTTACACAGGCTTACATGGGTGCACACATGCGCACACAGGCATAGACGGGTTTACAGGCACGCACACATGCGCACACAGTGTAAGCATCTTTGCAAGAAACTTTAGTGATATCCACGGCATACACCTTCGGTTTCTGGGTTTCAGTTAAGACAACTGTAGACACGCCTCTTCCAGTCCTGAGTAACTTACAGCAAACACATGCCACTCTGCTCCAATAAGCTTACAGTCTTTAATACATACCCCCTCATGATGTCACCTATTTTCTATTCTGTTACTCCCCTAATCCTACTCTTACACTCTAGGGACATGGTTCACATGGCAGGGAAAATTGGGATTCACTATCCTTATCCTCATTTGCATAGGATTGCCTACTAATGCTTGGTTACATCTCTCAGACTGAGCTTCCCCCTTTAGCAACCACTACTCAGTAGCCATGTTGTCTACAGCCTGCCATTCACCTACATGACAGAAGAATATTTTTAATAAAATGCCTATTTTTGGCTTTTATTTTATTTTTTCTGGTTTTTAGAGTGCTGCACGTTTGCGCGGCACTGCGCTATGCTTAAACATCGGAGATCGGGGGAAAAAATGATTTTTTATTATTTTGCAACAAATAAAAATGCCAGTGGTCTTATATTTGGCCATTGGCATGCTTCCTCAACTGGATGCATCCTTTATTTGGAGCTGTCATAGCTCCATTTTGCTATTTGCAGAACGGTACTCCGTTACTAACGGAGTACATTTCTGCAAATAACACTACTCTTACTCGGATAGGTTAGTGTTTCCTGGATCGCAAATTTACCTCATTTGCATAGCTTTCAGCAGTAAATGAGGTATTTTGCATAATCTAACACTGTCCATGCAAGAGTACTTTTAGCAGCTCTCATGCACGCCCCTGCCAGCTGTTCCTGGATCGCTCGGCAGACATATTGGCTGTCTGGAGTCTTACCCTACTCTTAGACGCCGTGCCAGCCTTCGTGAATCTGGCCCATTAACTAATAATAGGAAATATTTTGTACATAACAGTAATGCAGTAGGAAGCAATCAAAACAATAAATAACACAGGATATAATCGGGAGTGACTGCTGGGGGTGTGGCCAAGATGGTGAACAATAAAGCAATCAAAACAATAAATAACACAGGGGGTGTGGCCAAGATGGTGAACTGGTAGCAGCAAAATCTCTCAGCTCTCTTACCTCAAAACTATTTCTGACAAGAATTTTGAGAATAAAGAAACTGGTGGTTATTTTATCATCAATCAGATTTTAATACCTTGGAAATATACTGAAGAACTTTTTATTACCTGACTTCAAAAATTTCCTGTCAAATTAAGCAGCAGAAAACAAGCACCATTAGCACTTCAGAATGAGCCATTGAAGAACCCATCACAAGAATCTGTCCTCAAGAAGGAACTGCATTGAGTGCCATCCAACATCCAGGAATTTTCACTAAAAATTGAGAAGATTGATAACAAACTGGATACAAAAGGAAAAATTTTCCCAGCCACTAGAACAACTTCAAGAAATAGTTATGCAATATAAAGGAAAGATATCAGTTATGGAACAATCATTAAATTATATGGACTCTAGACTTATAGAAGAAGAACACCAGCATTTTTATTGAAACAAAATACCTATCTAGCGGAAAAATTAGACAACCTAGAAAACAGAACTAGGAGGAACAACATCTGGAAATATAGACTATCTGAGAAAAGTGAAAAGGACAATTTAATTAACGTTCTCACATCCTGGATTCCTGACATACTGAAATTACCTGAAGCACTTTCCTATGGTATTGAACATGCTCATAGATCATTAACTCATTGGAAAACACATCTACATCCAAAAACAAGCCAAGGTCTGTAATTGTAAGACTGTTTTCTACTCAAGATAAAGAACTAATAGTAAGAAATGCCTGGGCTAATTCATCTATTAAATTCCAAGATGCTTTAATCAGATATGACAATGACTACTCTACAACTGTAGTTTCCAAGAGGTGAGAATTCCTTCCTTTAATAAAAGCCTTAAAGAAGAAGCAAATGAAAACACATCTATTATTTGCAGCAAGACTGAACGTTTTCCTTCCAGAGGGTATAAAAATATTTGAAACAGTGGAACTAGCAACAAAATACTTATCTAACAACAATGTTTTTACAAAAGTAGAAGCAATGGACTGGACTAATATCACTCCAAAAAGAAATGCTGGAAAAAAAAAAAAAAAAAAAAACAGCTGGAAAACTGTAGAACAAAAAGAAAAAAAAATGAAGGATAAGTAAACATATAAGGTATATATATTTTAAAAATGTTTCAACAACAAGTCAACATGTTACAACTAAACTTCCTACAATGAAAGCCATCTATTAAAACAGGTACCTTTTTAGTTAATAGTTTATTCCCTTAAAATTAACATGAAAGCTAATGAAAGAGTATAACCTTAACGCACAATTCAAATGAAATACGTTATACTAATTTTAATAGATTAAACTCTAAATATTAAAAGTATTATGAAATTGTTTAAAGTTGAATGCATTGTTTAAATATGAGAAATGTGAGCTTCTGTTATATGATTAGTATGCAGGTTGTATTAGCTGAATTAAATGTTTTTCTTTTTATGTGCTTAAAACTGACTAACTATAGAAGCTGTGTGTCTGAGTAATATAAATCAATTATTTTACTTGCTTTCACTGAGTTAATTTGAAAATACTGAAATAAAATAATTTATTTCATGAATATTTTGGTTTATTGATTGCCTTATATGAATGGAACAAGGAATCTGCTACTGTTTGGCTTCTGGGCGGATATTGGCCCATAAAATATAAATAAAATGGTAACTGGCTTTATTTTTAAAAAGATATGAACAGTATGCTTTAAAATAATATGTCAGCACTAGGTATATTTCTTCTTTTAAAAACTTTGAGCACAATTTGCTTCCCACCATGCTCATGAGCTGTCTTTGGCTTTCCCTGTAAAGCAATGCTGTTATTTACTCACTAAAAGACATCACAAGCCTGTTTTAAGGCTTCTGGCACTTTTTGAATGCTCACAAGGTCATGGTCAGAGAATGCATACAAAAAAGCTAAAATAATGTGGCTTGAATCTTTTAAATAAGAAATAAAGTTGCAAACTGTTCTTTAAATATAAATAAAGCACTCTCAGTGAAATTATGCCCTTATTATATCACTAAAAGCTATATCAAACCTATTTAGACACTTCCAGTGCTCTTCGACTGCTCGCATGGTCAAGGTCAAAGAGCAGTTATAGAAATAACAAAATTAAACTTCTCAAAGCCTTAAAAAGCTGCAAACGTATTTAGACACTTCCAGTGCTCTTTGACTGCTCGCAGGGTCAAGGTCAAACAGCAGTTATAGAAAATAACAAAATGAAACTTCTCAAAGCCTTAAAAAGCTGCAAACATTTAAATTTTAATAAAACATAGTTAATGAAGTTGGACTGTTGTTTTGTCACCAGAATCTACTGCAAGCTTATTGAGATGCTTCTGGCACCTTTAACAGCTTGCAGAGTTATGGTTAAGAAGTATTTAAAGAAACTAATACAATAAAATGTCATGAAGCTTTAAAATGATAAAATAAGTCAGTAAACAATTCTAGAATAGTCTGTTCACTGATAAATGAATGAAAAGAGGGGAGAACTTTGATACATAGTCTGGATTTGGGAATTGTTGAAGTAAGGCAGACTTTACTTTAGGGATTTAGTACACATAGACACTTGATTAAAAATAAGTAAGACCAGAGTCCTTGTTCCAAATGTAAACAGACAGCTATATGGGGAATCATACTTCTGTTTGCACTCAGAATATATTATAGTGCATTTATTGTAATGTTTTTTGATAGTGTCCTGTTCTGAATGATGTTTTGTGATTCTCTTCCTGTTTTTGTAGTGACATAGCTTAATAGTAGTGATGTCATTATGACACTAAGTGACTGGAAAGCTATTAAATATGTGCATTTATCTGGATACAGACAGAGGGAGAGTGAATGAGAACACATAGATAAGATTAGTTGAATTCTAATGCACATATTATGAGGCTAGTATTATTACTGCATACAACTTGAGAACAATGAATATGTAGATTATAGACACTTATTAAATGATTGATAACTGAGAAACCAAAGACATCAGTAACTGCAATTTCAAGTATATTTGTTGAACCCACCTGCATGCAACATTGGTGGCATTCATAAAGTGAATCTGTACATTTATATATAATTAAGAGAATCATATACAGTAAATGCAAAGTATCACAAAGGAAGTTGTCTTGGTAGAAAAATAATTCCCATACCAGTAGTAATAAGTATACTGACATACTGCATCATACAACTATGATTAATTTAGAAAAAATCAAATTAAACTCATACTCTATGAACCCTGATAATCAAAGACAACTAGCAAACAGAACTAAAAAAAACCATTGAATCCAAGCAAATAAATCTATACCCCCCATACTAAGGAGAACGTTACTGATCTGAATAATGCACTAGAAGCTTTTGAACTCCATTATAATACACTTAATTCTACAAATCCCTTGATCTCTTCGCTGATAAGATTAAAAACAGTTCTTAATAAAAATATTTATTCTAGATTAACACAAGAACAAATAGAAAATATTAGTAAACCAATTACAATGACAAAACTGAAATCACAAATTAGCAAGCTTAAAACAAATAAAGATCCTGGACCAGGTAATATATTACCAAAAATAAATAAATTAATCTCAAGACAATCTTTATCTTTACTTTTAAAAGTATACACTACAGTCAAGGAAGACATAATTATACCCCCATCATGGAAATACTCTTTAATATCTCCAGTAATAAAACCAGACAAAGATGAAAGATTTTGTAAATCATATAGACCCATAGCATTACTAAGCATAGACTATAAAATGTTTATGGCAATCTTTGCAAACATAATTAAACACTTCCTCCCCATACCAATACATGAAGATCAAACAGGATTTAAAAAAGGAAGAAATACCTATGAAAATATTAAAAGAATAATAACACTAATTGACCACAATAAACTCTGAGATACAGAGATGACTATAATCTCTTTAGATATAGACTGTGTCTTTGACTCTGTTAACTGGAATTACTTATTTTTAGTTCTGGAGGAGTATAAATTCCCGATGAGCTTTTCAACTCACATAAAATTTCTCTATGAAAATACCCGAGCCTATGTCAAGTTAGGATCTCATAGATCAGGACCTGTTAATATCATGAAAGGAACTAAACAAGGCTGTCCCTTATCACCTTTGTTATTTCTCTTTTGATAGAACCTTTTGCAAACAATATCAGATTAAACTCTAAAATTAAAGGTATAGAAATAACTACAACATTAAACTTAAAACTCCAGATGTTTGCAGATGACAAACTCTTGACATTGGTTGACTCCAATAATTCACTACAAGCCTTATTTAACTCAATATTTACCTTCCAAAGCATCTCCAGATTGCAGTTTAATGAAAATAAAACAAAAAAAAAATTACTTACAAATAGCAAAAAAAAAAAAAAAAAAAAACAGATGGCAGACTTCAACATTTAGGTATTCACTTATCAGACGACCTACAGGATATAATTTCAGGATTTAATTTCATTTAATTATAATTCAATATTAGATAAAATACAAGTAATGATGGACAATTGGAACAAGTACATGTTTACAGTGGAAGACAAGCTATATCTTATCAAATCAAGATATTATACCCACTACAAGTTATTTCTCCCCCCCAAAACTGTTTATACAGAAATATAATAAAATTATTTTATATTTCCAATAGTTTCCAAACAAACCCAGAATCACATTAAATAATCATTTAATGAATTGGGAAGATGGGGGAATACATTTACTTGATATAGAGATTTATATACTTCCCTCCATAGTCAAAAACATAACACTATGGTTAAATTATTCTTACACAGCTATATGGAAATAATTAAAAGAACAGATTTGGTTAAAAACTATACAAAACCAAATACAGGAATGTTTATCTATACTATACAATCCATTATATTGGATGCTAAAGGATTATATATTAGAAAATAAAGCCATTGCAATTCCATCTAGTTATATAAATCTAACAATACTGAATCTTAAAATATTCATCAATAAAGAACCTAACATCAATGCTTGACTGTTTTCTCTTTTTCCAATAGCTTTCACATCCAATAATCTAGAGACATTGCAAGTTTATAGGAAGAATCTATGAAAACAAGGGGAACTTTTATTTTGGGATCAATGGTTGGACTGGGATAAGATTTTTTCTGTCAACCAAATAATAAATACATTTAATATCGATAAAAATCATGTTGTTATCCCTGCAGACTTTGAGACAAGATATTATAAATAAAAGAGAATGAATACAATTATCCATCAGATAGAATAAACCTAAACTGGCCAGCTAAGACCTGCATGCAATCAACTGAACGCATAAGTGAAGTTAAGTAAATTTTTATCTGCACTTTTTTCAAATAATACACAATTTAAATTAATTTGTTTGTGTTGCATTGAGCAATATCTAGCTGGAAGTTGTGACTCTGTTTTTTCAGTTAAGGCTTGTTAAAAAACCTGCATAGCCAGTGATAAGTGGGGGTAGTTTACTTCATTGTTATTCAGTTTCTGTCTTATACAAGTGGTACAGTGAATTATTTTCTGTTTAAACTGTGAGCTTTGGCCAGCTAAGACCTGCATGCAATCAACTGAATGCATAAGTGAAGTTAAGTACATTTTTATCTGCACTTTTTTCAAATAATACACAATTTAAATTAATTTGTTTGTGTTGCATTGAGCAATATCTAGCTGGAAGTTGTGACTCTGTTTTTTTCAGTAGGTCCCCACCTACCCTCCCTGTTTTTGTTTTGGTGTTAATCTTGGTGGCTTTGAAACTGCCAGCCCCTCTTGTAAATTTGCACTTGGATACTCCTCCTCGGCCCATCTCATTTGCTCACTCATAAAAAAAAAAATGTATCTACTTTTACTGTATTTGTGTTTCTTCCTACTTTATTTTGCTTTTGCGTAATCTTAAAAGTACTCAATTGTATTTATTACTGCTTGGTGTAACTCATTCTAAGCCTTTTAGTTTAAGCACTTGGGCTTCAGACCAGTTGTTTTACATTAAGAAGGTTTGTGGTCTGCAATGTAGTGGCAGAACAGGTAGCTTACATCCTTCTATGTTGGGAACTGCTGATTGAGGGCTCAGTGTCTGTTATTCTAAAAGTGTATTAACTCTGGTTTAAGCACTTGGGCTTCAAGCCAGTTATTTTACATTAAGATGGTCCGTGGTCTGCACTCTTGTGGGAGGAGAGGCTGGACTCTGCCCTTCTGAGCTGGGAATTTCTGGTTAAAGGCTTATAGTGCCTGCATATTTGAACTGCTTCTTACTGAAATTGGTACACCTTGTTTGCTGTAGCATAGACTAGATCCAGGCCTGCTGAATCTAGCTTTGTTTGTATAACTTGAGCACTAATCCAGGCATTCTTTAAAGTATTCAATTGTATTTATTACTGCTTGGTAGTAACTTGATTAAAGTGTAGCTATCATTCTAAGACTTTTGGATTAAGCACTTGGGCTTCAGACCAGTTGTTTTACATTAGGAAGGCCTGCTGAATCTAGCTTTGTTTGTATGCTTGTTGTTGTTTGCTTGTTATTTCCCTGAAATGCTAATTCCCCTAGTGATATCTGCATAGCTTACTGTACTTATTTCCTTGTTTCACTTGAAAGAAAGTTACTGTTTGTCATTTTTGCATTTAAGTTACATGTAAGACATTGCATTTACGTTACCTGGCACTTGCTCACTAAAGCAATTATATAAGTCAGCACTAAAAAATTAAAAGCACTCCACCCTCACAAACTCCCCTTGAGTACCTTGTTCCCCACTGGCCCTTTTTTTTCAATTATAAAGGAATTCCCAATACTATTCTAGCATGTCCAAAGGTCAGTTGTCAATCTCCTCTCTGGTCCAGCTGGTGAATCTGGGAATCTTGAGGCAATGTTACAACTGCCTCATGTACAGAGACAACCCTCTCCTCCTCCCAACAAATTCCAACACATGTGAGAGATGCAACCATATAGCCAAACTGGAGGCTAAGCTCTCTCAACTCAGTACTGGTGTAACCAGTCAGGAGGAGAAGGAAACCACACACACTACAATTCCAGTCTCACACAGACCTACCACGACAGCAAACCAAACACATAAGCACACAAAAACATACTCAGAGGCTCTAAATAAAAATCTGCCTAAGCAGCAGAGACCTCCAAAGCAGACACCCAAGCAACCACTACCCCAAAACAAAACACATGCAACACATAGCTCACAAAGCCAGTGTGCCGAACACTCACAGCCCTTAAGGCTAAACAACACACCTGATACACTTGTAATAGGTGACTCTATCGTCAGGCACACTGACGTCCCGCTCACCAGGCTGAACAAGGAGAAGGTCATGGTGAGCTGCCTGTCGGGCGCTAGGATCCGCCACATAACACAAGCACTCAGGTCACTCCAAGGCAAGTACAATTATGACTCAGTCATTGTCCATGCTGGTGTGAATGACCTGAGACGTACCTCCCTGGACTACATGAAAAGAGACATAGATGAGCTCTCTGAGAATGTAGCCCAGGCCGGTATGACCCTGACCTTGAATAGCATTTTACCCTCACCAAGAATGATGCCACAATATGAAGACAAGATGATCAATTTCAACAATTGGCTTAAGTATTGGTGTTATTCAAAGGGGATCCAATGCCTGTCAGCCTGGGATGACATGCTCGACAAGCCACGATGCTTCGCTAGGGACGGCTTGCACCTGTCACCCCTGGGCTTTCGGATATTGGCAAAGGCTCTTGCTACCCCCATAGTGCCTTTTTTTAGGCAAGGCTCAAAAGACAAACCCACCTCTATAGGTATCACAAGGGATAAGAAACTAAGAGTAATGCTACTCAATGCCAGAAGTCTAAACCTCAAGATGCACACACTCGAAACTCTCCTTAGCATGGAGAACATCGATATCTGTGCAGTACCAGAAACCTGGTTCAAGGCTTCTGAGAGCACCCCAGCACTACCAGGTTATACCTCATACCATGCTTTTCAGCCACAAAACTTGGACCAAACCACAAAATGAGGGGGAGTATCAATATTCGTCAAAGATACTCACACCTCCAGGTTGGTGGCACAGCACGAAGCATCAGAGACTATCCATGTGCAACTAACAGTGGGTAAAACTGCCTTCCAGTTTATAGCCTGCTACAGATCACCCTCCCAAACCCAGGAACCCCATTTGGCCTTCCTGAGAACACTGGAAAATATGAAGGTCTCTCCAAACACCATTATATTGGGTGACTTTAACTACCCAAACATAGACTGGGAGCATTACTCTAGCTCCAACACCCTAGCCCAAAGGTTCCTAGAATTTATAAACTCAAATGCTATGGAACAACTTGTTACCACTCCCACAAGAGGGGAAAACATACTGGACCTGATCATCACCGACATGGGGACTCTATGCTCCAGACCAGAAGTGTATCCCTCACTGGTAAGATCAGACCATAAACTAATCTCACTGGATATTCACATCCCGACCCCACCACCTGCCCAGAAAACCATAGTGAAAAACTTCTCTAAAGCAAATTTCACACTCCTCAAATCTGAGGTGGAATCCTTCAAAGCCCCCGGGCCTGTGGAAAATACGGCCCAGTCTGCAGAATCCTTTATAAATGCATTCTATGAACACCTTCAGGAATGCATGGATCATGCAATCCCAAATAAAATCAAGACGCAATCATCCAAAGGCAGATGTCCTGTCTGGTGGACCCCAGCCATAAACAAACTATACAATAGAAGGAGGAAGCTACTATATGATAGAGCAAAATCCCAAAAAGGGAAGGCATCACTGATCAGTATTAGCACAAAACTACGGGCACTCATAAAATCGTCTAAGGCCAGCTTAGAGAGAAAAATTGCACAGGACACTAAGGATAATCACAAGGCTTTCTTTAGTTATGTTAGGAACCTGGGTGGGAATTCCCAGATATGCTCAGAATTAGTCCAAAATGACAAAAAATACACCAAACCCACAGACATTGCCAACATCCTAGCTGACAGGTTCAGTGCAAACTTCTCCCCCCCCTCCCCACCAAAAGGGCAAATATCTATCCCAGCAGAGTGCTGCCCCCATGACATCTCAGATGCTCAGGTAAGAGCCATCCTCTCCAAAGCAAAAAACACAGCATCAATGGGACCAGATGGTGTCCTGGGCTGAGTCCTACATGAACTCCAAGAAGAGCTAAACCAAACATAAAACTACTGTTCAATCTCAGCCTTACTACAGGGTATGTACCCAAAGAGTGGCGTACAGCAACAGTGGTCCCTCTCCACAAAGGTGGTGCCTCAACGGATCCTGGAAACTATCGCCCCATAAGCCTGACTAGCTTGGTCTGCAAAGCTATGGAAAGGATCATCATGGACCTCATAAATAAAGATATTGGGGTCCTACAGACACTGGATCCTACCCAGTTCGGCTTTGTTAAGGGTGGATCCTGCCTCTTAAACCTGGTTGATTTCTTTGAAACAGTCACCAAGGCCATTGACGAGGGGAAGGTGGTCCACACAGCCTACCTGGACCTCGCAAAAGTCTTAGATACAATACCCCACTCGGGCATTATAGATAAGCTCACCAGCTTAAATATAAATCCCTCTGTCACTATATGGGTTGCAAACTGGCTCAAGGACAGAACCCACATGGTTAGAATTGCTGGAGCCATGTCAGAATCCAAACCAGTTACAAGTGGCATCCCACAAGGCTCAGTCCTGGGACCTCTCTTGTTCGGTATATATTTCTCGGAGGTACAGGCCAACATAGAAGGACTGTGGCTAAGCAAGTTCGCAGATGACTGCAAACTGGGTGCCATAATCGACTCTCCAGCTGACACAAGCATCCTCCAAAAGGGCCTCATAGAAACAGACAACTGGTGCCAGAGCCATGGCCTCAAGCTAAACGCCAAAAAGTGTATAGTCATCCCCTTTGGCAAAACCAAAGTGCCCACAAATTACCACATAGGTGGTAATCCATTAAGTACGGAAGAAGTAATTAGGGACCTGGGGAACCAAGTTGATAGCAATCTCTCATTTGACAACCACGTGGCCAAAGTGGTTAGAAAAACATTTTATATAGCCCACCTAATCATGAAGGGATTCACATCTAGATCAGGGGATGTCATCGTGCCTCTTTACTCATCCCTCATCAGGCCCATAATTGAGTACAATGCCCCTTTTGGGATGTACCTTACCAGACACCTGCAGCAACTGGAAAGACCCCAAAAGTACCTCACCAAGAGGATCAAAGGGCTCAAACAGATGCCATATGCTGCCCGGTTAAAGAAACTCCAGCTCTACTCAGTGGCATACCACCTGCTCAGAGGCGATCTGTGCCTGATGTATAAAGCCATGTCCAACCTGGAATTAATGGACATGCTGTACCTCAGAAAATCCAAATCCCAACGAGCTACGCACTCGAGAGACTTGAACCTCAGCACTGAAATAAATAGGACTTGCTGGAGGGACAGATTCATAACCCAGAGGCTCCCTTCACTCTGGAATAAAATCCCAGTCCAGGTTAGGCAGAGTCCCTCATTGACTCTCTTCAAGAGGAATCTTGATGAGTGGATGGGAGATCGTAGGTTTACCCTGGGTATCACTTCTGTGTCACTGTTAGACAGAGGCATAGTATACTAATCTCGAAAAAGGGCATAGCAAAATAAATTTTAAATGGGTGGCGAAAGCCAAACACATTCTGGCTAGGCTTATAAATGCCCTAGGGCAGATAGCCTAGTATGAACCTATGAACCTATGAACCTATTATTAGAATCTATACTAATTATTATTAATCAACCTTTCCAAGGTAATGGTTATCTATCAAATATTTATAAAGTTGTTAAGAAAACAAAAATCTATCATAAAAAAGACATACTGGAATTATTTTGCATCAATAAATAGACATCTACCAACACAAAAAGATAAAGAAATGATGTTAAAATCTTCAAAATATACAACATTGTCACTTAAATGGCATTTATTTACTTGGAATGTCTTACATAGGAGTTTTTTTACTCCACACAAGCTAGCTTTAATGTTTACAAATGAAGAGAAATGTTGGGGACGTGGAATAAAATGAAAGCAGACTGGCAACATGCTTTTTATACTTGCATGAGTTTTAGAGAGTTCTGGAACAACACTGATTATTTTGTCCAGATTGTATTTAATGATAATTTTCATTAAGTCCCCTATCCTCAAATGTGTTCCTAAAAAAAATGTGCAGTTCTTTAGACTTTACTTGCTGTAGCACTTAAGATCATCACAACTAATTGGAAATCTGCTGCACCTCCATCATTCAAGGAATTTAAAAAACTTCTTTTGACAGTTGGAAATATAGAAATTTTAACTTTAAAGAACAGAACTAAGTGAATTACTTCAAATTACAACAATGAGCAGACTGTAATGGAAATATCGGAAAAGAATGATGTGAGTATACACTGATATAAAACCTGTTTACAACAATATAAATAGCATCACTTGTTATGTATAGGCACCACCGTAAATAGTTTATGTTTTCCTTTTTAGGATTTGAATTTATAATGATATTTATTGTGTTATAATGTTGCTATTACATATATGGTTAAATATTTTATTGTAAATAATTTCATAGATTCTACTTCACAAATGTAATCAAAGTATATTTCTTTCTAATCTGTTTTCATGCATGACTAAATGATTTACAAAATAAATAAAAAACAATTTAAAGTAAAAAAAAAAGAATATAATTGAGAGTAACTGCAGATATTGGTAATGATGGTTATGCCAGCTTTAGTCAGCATGGATTATCTAAGCGAGTGACTGTAAAGCTACATAGGTACAGGAGGAGGCAAAGAGCTGAAATAGCAAGTGGGGTCACTTACCAAAACATCTGTCTTTGGTGGTATCTATGCAGTAATGTAGAAGGGAGGACAGACATTAGTATACAGGAATTGAACCTTATTTTAGAGAGGACTGAAGTCCAGATACCTGCAGAGAGTCTAAGGAAGTTTGTTTTGGTCACCTGATGGGAGTATTACAAGGAGAGTAGCTAGAGCTTAATAATAAAGTAGTTTGTAGAGGAAAGTGCAGGAAATGAACATCTGTTGCTTGAACTTAAATAGTTAGTGGGTAAACAATGACAAATTGTTATATGTTTTGGGGAGTTTCTATAAAGGATTAGTATGTTCTGTGAGTTCCCTAAAGCTACTGTTGGAAGATTGTATTCTAATATTCTTAGAAGAACATTCTAAGCTATTAAGGATCATCCATCTCGGGAATGCATTCTAGTGGTTTTATAGGCTTCATTTAATTATGTGATACTTTACTAACAGTAACTGAAACATACCGATGATAGTTAAGTGAGGGTTCTAAGGGAAATGCATAGATATTTGTAGGAGTTTACTTAAACGATACTATTACCACATAGCTCAGTAAGTTATACAGATAAAGTTATACACAGTTTCTATCATGTGCCAAATAGCATGGAGTTACTTTTTTGAGATGTTACCTTGAAGGTCATTATTAATGAACTGATAAAAAGTCAATTATCCTCATTCTATAGAGACAATCAGGTAATATATGAACCATTACCAGTTCCTTAATAAAACACTGATGTAACTGTCATTGAGTCATCCTCAGGTCTATTGTACAAAAGGAGCAGGAACTGACTGAGGTCATGAACCATAAGAGGTTCAATCAAATTTTGTAGTGCAGGACCATATAGGACAAATTTCTGGACATAGTGTTAACCAACGCAAAATGTGTCATGGAAGTAAGGTTAATGCATCATTAGTAAATAGTGATCATGTCACTGCAGTTTAGCACAGAGGGAGAGTCAGAATGAAAGGACAAAGACAAAGCGATGGGATTTTAGAAGTGGGGATTATGCTGAAAGGAGGTCAAGGACATGTTAGGACACTAGGAACAAATTAACGAAGTAAACAAATAATGGGACTGGGTCAGGGATGGAGTACTCTCTATATATGGAAGGGTGTGAGGAAGAGACATTAAAGGGCAAAAAAATAGAAAAAGGCCATTGAGTTTACATAAGATTGTGAGGCTAGCAATTAGGACAAAAAATAGGATTTACAAAGGTAGAAAGAAGGTGGAAGGTAGCAGATACAGTACAAGGAAGATGACAAGAGGTCAACAAAAACGGTAAGGACAGCGATGGGCAGCGATGGGTTTTTATATACCTAGCAGAAAGGAGGGGAGGGACAGGACTCACCAGGCTGAGTGAAAATGGGAAGGAACAGAAGAATGGGAAGAACAGGGGACAGGCACCAAAGAGACGGGGAGGTGCTGGCAACTGAGGTTCAATGAAAACAAATGGCATCATTATTTAACTATAGTCTTAAAACAGGCTTTGTGTTACATGAATGGAGGACTGTAACAGTCATATCCTTTCATAACAGAAGACCTTCAACAGCCCCTGGAAGTTACAGACCCATTAGTCTGTCTATTCTTATTTGCAAAGCTATGGACAGACTCATCATGGAAATTATCAACAAAGACATAGGAGACCTTCAGGCATTGGATCCATTCCAATTTGGCTTTGTCAAAGGAAGGTCATGCTTACTGAATCTGATGGGCTTCTTTGAAAAGGTCACTAAGGCAATGGATGAGGGGGAAATGGTTCACACTGCCTTCCTAAATCTGGCTAAAGCATTTGATACAATACCCCTGCTCAGGCATTGTCAACAAACGTATGGAACTAGGTATAAATCCCTTTATAAAATACTGGCTAGCTAACTGGCTCACTGATAGGACCAAGGAGGCTAGAATCAGTGAGGCCACATCCACAAAGAGGATGGGCACCAGTGGAGTCCTCCAGGGTTCTCAGCTTGGCCCACTCCTTTTTGGCATCTACTTCTCAAATGTCAAAGCCAATGTCAAAGGCTTCTAGCTAACCAAGTTCGCAGATCATTGTAAACTGGGAGCAGTCATTGAATCCCCCAAAGACAAGAACACCATTCAGAAACATCCCAGTTTGTTGACAATGCCTAAGCAGGGGTATTGTATCAAATGCTTTAGCCAGATCTAGGAAGGCAGTATGACTGATGCCAAAGCCATGGCTTAAAACTCAATACCAAGAAATACATTATAGTACCTTTTAGGAAGCTGGCCACCCCAAATAACTATATCATCAAAAAAACACCCCTAAAAGTTGATTCACTAGTTAGGGATCTAGAAACTCATGTAGATAGTAGCCTAGCCTTCAACCAGAATGCGTCAAAGGCAGTAAGAAAATCCTTCTGTGTTGGTCAACTTATAAGCAAAGGCATGGCATCTAGATCCAGAGAGGTCATCATACCACTGTACTCGGCCCTCATCAGACTCATAATAAAGTATAATGCCCTCTTTGGTATGTACCTGATCAGGCACATGCAGCAACTGAAATGTCCATAAAGGTTTCTTACAAAAAGAATATAGGGGGTAAATGTCCTGTGGTCATCCCCTCAAAGTCCTGACATCTTCTAAGAGGTGATCTTGGCTGGCATAAAAGGCATCCCTAGACCCTGTTTTGATGAGCTATTTGCACATCCTCAAAACAAACAACATCAGAAGTACTAGATTAAAAGACCTAAATTTTGCTTGTGACATCACTAGTACATGTTGGAGAGACATATATGTTTCTCAGAGAATTCTCATTTTCTAGAACTGCCTTCCCATCCATGTGAAGCAGAGTTCCTCCATATCCCTATTTAAGTGCAACTTGAACCAATGGATGAGTAATTAGAAATTTGCCCCTGGTCTGGTAGCTATGTCAGATGGACAGAAGCAGTCAGTAAATCATCCCCTATATAAATCAAATTTGTGGATCATGTTTGTGCTGCATGGCTAGACTTACTGGGGCCCTAGTGGTCATCAGCCTAGTATACACCTATGAATCTATGAACCTATGTACATAGGTGCAATTAAACTTTATAGAACTAATACAGTGCATACTTGATGTCATGTTAAACTTAAACAGATAGTACATATAGTGTGCATTCAATTCCAGCGCCTTCTGATAAATTGATAAAAGCACTGACAAATGCTTGCCAGAAAAGCTGTTGTTTTAATTCATGTAATTTGCATTAAAACTAGATTTTGTGGCTGAGAGCAACATACTAGTGAATTACTTGGCTTGAGTTAAGGAATTCATTTTGTACAGTAAAAAGCTATTCATTATCTCTTTCTAGAAGAACAGTAAATGATTTGTCTGAACAGCTAATTAGTCTGCTCTGAAGAGGCATTGGATCAGGGTGTGCAGATATTTGGAATGGTTACAGACATGTTCACTTTAAATGTTCGACTAGTATAGATGCTACTGCAGATCCAAAGCTATTACTGGCTGAATATAATGCTAAGATGTATGTAAAGTGAGAAACATGAATGCATATTAATAAAAAAATCTGATTTGTCAAGCAGGTGAAAAAAAACAAGTTCTGTGATTAGGGCATTAATATATGTTCAGTAACATACAAGTCAAAGAAAGATGAATGTATGGTTTTAAGTACTTACAATATTTTGCAGAAATATTCTGACCTGACTGAAGGCTTAGATTGCCAGCAAGGTGAAGACCACATAAAGATATCCCATGAAGCAATAAAAATGACTCTTACCCAAGAAACGTACCAACCGTGTTCAAACCTAGGATTGAACAAGAACTGAAATTCGTGCACAATATGGATTCATAGTCACACAAACTCATCTGAATGAATGGGTGAATGACATGGTGACAAATGTGTAGCAAAAAAAAAAAATATATATATATACATATATATATATATATATATATATATATATATATATATATAGTTCCACTTTGAATCATCAAAGCTTGAAACATCGGAATTGTGGTCATTGAGACCAGAACATCGAGTTTCAAACCATCGAAGATTCAAAGGGAACATAAAAAAAAGAAAAAACCTCTAAAAAATATTTTATGCAGGGGGGCTACGCCCCCTGCACCCCCCATGTAGGGGGTTGCACCCCCCCACTTTAATATACCAACTCTGAGATCGCAATACAGTGGGGTAAAGGGAAATCTCCGTTTTAGTGCTATATGCAGAAGTGTTAAACGGGAGATTTCCCATACCCTGTCTGCAGTGCCATCACAGAGATGGCACATTCACAGACACAGTGTGCAGGGCACCTTGCTGCTCTGCAGAAACACTAGCTTTTTCCCTTTTTTACTTACCTTTTTCTTCCCCTTGACAACATTGATGTTCTAAACACTCGATGATATGGTCTCGACCATATGAATTTCGATGGTTTCGAATTTCGATGCTTTCAAGTGGAACCATATATATATATTTATATATATATATATATATATATATATATATATATACATATACATATACATATATATATATATATATATATATATATATATATATATATATATATATATATATTATGGATATACATATAAACTCAGGTCCTAAATAAGTGGATAAAAAGGGAACACTGTAGGTTTGTAAATTAATACGTATGCCCTAGGCAATCAGTCTGCAGACCATTACAAGCCTAGCCAAATACCCCAATTAAAAGTTCCCTCTAGCCTCAAAGAGGGCAAGACAAGATAGTCCACGACAGAACTTGCTGCTACCCATTCAGTTATCTAGGTTTACCTTGAAGGTTGCAAGGGTGCTAGTCTATTTGACATGCAGTAAAAGTTTATTCCAGAGTTTAGGAATACTTTGGGATATGAATCTATCAAACCAACAATGCCTTAATTATCTGCTCATGAATGTTTAATTCTCTTAAATGACTATTTCAGGTATCATTTGTTCTGTGAAGGAATTGGAGATCAAAGCGGGTTGGATGTTTTGTGGCCTGAAAGGCTAAACAGAGATCTCAAGGGGAAAGTGTATAAAACAGACTGAGTAAAGTCAGAGAAATGCTATTCTGTTACGTTTACTAAGATTTCTGAAGCCACTGATCATTTTAAGTATGAATCTCTGAGGGCTCTCAATCTGGGTGGTATGTTTAGACTCATACATGCTAAAGGCTGCTTTATATTCAGTAATGGAGCTCATGAGATACAGGTAAATGGGAATTAAAACTTCCATGGGTTTAGTGGAGATGCCTTTCAAATTTAGATGAGCCAAACAGAAGGCTTTCCAAAGTATGAAGAGACATAATGGTCAAAAGACAAGGAATTATCAACAAGGGGGCCTTTATCCCATATGACAGTGACTGATTGGAAGTGTGTCACGTATATGGTATGTGGAAATGTTTTGTTCACCAAAATGAGCTATGCTAATTTTTTTCATATTTTATTTGAGTCTATTGTTTTTGCACCAGTTGTTAACATGGTCTAACCTGTGTTGGAACAATTGTGTGTCAGTGGAAGACAGAAACAACATTCAAGCTACAGTCATCTGTAAACTTAGATAACTACAGACCAGAAGTGTTGGCTTGAAGGTCTGAAAAATCAATGCCAAATAGGAAGGCTAACACTGAGCTCCGATGCACAACACGGGTAACGTTTTTCTTTCAGAAGTGGGGGACCTATAACTGTAAATAAAAATGGCCCACAGTGCAGCTAGCTTAGCAATTAGCTATGAACTTATGAATAATGTCTACATGGGGAATAGCATCAAAAGCCTTGGTCAGATCCAATTATGCTATAACTACTATTCACTGCTTAGGTTATTTTGTCAGAGAAATGTATCATCATCATCACCATGTTCATCAACATCAACCACATTTTCCCAGTTTCTTCATGGGGGTTGCCTGTTTTGTCAACTATATTTTCAGAGAAATTATTGAGGTAAAAAATGCAGAATCATCCTCTGGCAAAGCTGAATTGTTGATGGTCCAGGGTTAAGAGATTTTCAAAGTCTAGATTAATGAGATTTGAGATAACCTACTCCATAGGTTTACATTTGAGATTAGCGGGACTAATGGGTCTATAGTTACCAGGGTCCGGGGTTGGGCCACCAGTGTGTAATGGCATTACTATTATTGTTTTTCAGGCTTCTGGAAAGGAACCACTGATTAAAGAGGTTAAATAGGGGTTCATATAGGGCATATTTGTCAGTGATAATTAGGTAACCTGGTATATTATCAGGCACACAGATGATGTGTTCTTAGCTTTTGAGAGGGCTGAGAGAACTTGTTCCATAGTATTTAAAGAGGGTGGCTGTAATTGTAGAATCCATGGAATAGCTATAACAAGGATGAGGCTGGAATTGTTGAATCCATGGAATAGCTATAACAAGGGGAGGCTGGAATTGCAGAATGGAAGAAATAGCTATAACTGTAGGGAGAGTAAAATTTGCATGAAAGTTGTCATTCAGACTATTAGCTCCTTTCTTTTGGTCAGAGAGAGTCAGTACTATTGTGAACTAGCTCTATATATTGCTGGGTGTTAGTTCTTAACTTCTTGACATGGGAGGGGTGTGAGAGTAGCATAATGGTTAAGGTATTTATCTTACAGACAAAAGGTGCCGGGTTTGATTCTCACATGGGTTAATTGGCTAGTCTTAAAATAGCCCACAAGGTAGTTAGCCTAGTACTAATTTATGTACATAGTTAAAGAATTATTTGTTTTTTTTGTTTTAGCTCTTTACTAGTTTGCTTAAGCGTGCTCTAAAGTTAGGTAGCTTGAGACCTCTTACAAGCATTAAGCATTTTATCCCCCTTCTTATCTAATTTATTTATACTGGTATTCCATCACAGGGGTTTATTTAAGTGTTATCATTATATTGGTTATGGATAAGGACTGACTTATCAGTGCAACTACTTAAGTAGGCGTAGACCTCGGAGGTATAGACAGCAGCTTTAGCAGTGGAATCTATTGGAAGCTGATTTCAGCAGAAGTTATTTAAGTTAGCAAATAACTGAAGGAGGTTTACTTTTGAGAGGTCTCTGAAAACAGAGCTATTCACTGGAAAAGAACCATTATTTTAAAAGGAAAAAGTCACTAATTTATGATCTGATTTAACAAGGCAGTGTAATACATATGGAGATGTGCAAGAATTGACCATATCTGTGAGGGCTGTATCATGGATAGCGGGGCCCCTAGTAGGCTGGTATAGTATTAGTAAAAGAGAGTAAGTATTTATAATATCAGGGACGTTTTGGGTGTGCTGATTTTGGCAGTGTACTTCAGCTAGTTTATTGTTGGTAGTTGACGTCTCCTAGTAGAAAGGTTTTGGTGTTAATGGGACTTTCAGCTAATGTGATAAGACAGCTTTCATTCTCAGAAGAGGACATAGATGGTATTCTATAACTAGCTAAGTATTGTTTATAGAGATTCTGACATCTAACAGTTCTCATGTGGTGTCACAGAGAATCTGTCAAGAAGTGATGACATCATTAACAAATACTGATACTCCTCCACAACTGCCAGAGGGACTGAAGATGTGACACACACTATACCAAGGAAAAAAGGGAATGCTGTGATTGCTCTGAAACCATATTTCTGAAACTATGCATACAGGAGTATGTTCATGTTGCAGGCAAGTTTCATGCTACAGGAGTGTGTTCATGCTCATGCATTTTTTAAGACTCCTGGCATTGAACAGAGGTACATTAATATGTTTCAACTGAGAATTTATTAGGTTTGAATGCCCATACAAAAGTTTTGGTAAGAGAGGTGCAGACCATCTCAGGCAAAGCAGAATGGCTTGTCAGCCATCTCATTCCAAGATGACACATACTGGATTCCCGTAGAATAACACAAATTACAGATCCAGTTATAAAAGACAGTCATTGTGTCTTTGACTCTTAGCCTCATTCTGGGTGATGGCAAAATACCACTAAAGGCCAGTGCCTTTCCTGCCTTTAACGTATGCACAGCAATCTCAATCATATCTTATGCATGTCCCTCTGGGTACAGTGCACAGCAATCTCAATCATATCTTATGCATGTCCCTCTGGGTACAGTGCACAGCAATCTCAATCATATCTTATGCATGTCCCTCTGGGTACAGTGCACAGCAATCTCAATCATATCTTATGCATGTCCCTCTGGGTACAGTGCACAGCAATCTCAATCATATCTTATGCATGACCCTCTGGGTACAGTGCCTAAGGTCTTTCATTCCCGCATTCACCACTATCAGGTCAGGATTGTATTTTTCAGGATAGGTGGCTCAAAAAGCCCTTGTTACATCCTACATTTTGAATCCAGAAAGAGAGCTGTGTCCCTATTCTTATACAGCCTAGTGAGAGTGGTGTCTGTATGCCTGACAATAGTCACATATTACTAAAAGATTACCATGGTTACATGCAGTTTCAGTGGGCTGAAAGAGTTTGGAATCTGCACCCTTGTGACTCATAGAGGTATGTCTACTGGCTGTGGGGTAAGGTGAAGGTAGATGTGTTGCTCTGTGAAGTGATGTCAGGGGTGTCTTAGTCTTTAGCTTAGGAGGCTTAGACAGTCATATTTTAACAACCTCAGTATACGCTGGTTTAGTGGAAGTGGTTTATGCTGTGTGTGTATGTACATTGTGTTTCTTCAATGTGTTCTGAGCTAATAAGATAGCCTCCAAGTTAAGCAATCACTGACATCTCTCACATACTGAATTTATTTTATTTGTATTGGTTTTCTGGAGTAGACCACTGATCTCCATGGACCTTTTCCATAGTCATTTCCCAAGTGTTTGGTTAAGTGACTTGCTCAGTCACACAGTTAGGCAATGGAAGCTAAGGGAATCAAACCTTGCACCTCTATATCACAAGAAACACCTCATTAACAACTCCTTAATCTGATAATCATTATTAGGTAGCAATAAAGAGGTTTCAGTAATGATGAGATGGTTACTACACCACCTCAACATGCCTAGTGCTACCAGGCTGACTAGAGAAGGTGAAACAGCTGATTGAGATTCCATATTGACCAGTGCGACTGAAGGGGATATAACAAAACAGGCTGGCTTAATAACTTATTCTTGGTATAAAAATGAGGGAAGAAAAATTGACTGGACTAGGAAAAAAAGTAGTGACACAGGATATGGCTAAAAGCTAAAAGTAAATAATTGGTGACTAATAAAGTATTCAAAAGTACAAAGAAACTGTAAAAGTGGCAAGATATATGTAGGATCAGTAATCTGATTGGTAAATATAAATCAAGTAGCTGTACCAACTAGGCTAATGTGGTCTCTACCTAACGAGTAAAAACTATGAGCAATGGATTATCTAACCCAATGGAGCCAGGTGTGTTAAGTTTACTAGTTATAGATCATTTAAACAAGTAGTTTCAAGTGAAGTAACTAAAAGTAATAAAAACATATGTATAGGTAACCTTGTATCTGTAGTGCACAACCAAGAAGCAGTAGCTTTAAATGCCATGATATTACAGTAATCAGCAAGAAGCAGAAATGCAACAACACCAGTAACCAAAAAGTGAGGCCAGTGACCGACAGTTAGTTTATTTTTAATATAGCTAGGCTTAGTCACAGGAAACAATGCAGTATTAACTTGGATTGTGCCAGTAGTGTGCAACAGCACCAAAACACTAAGACACAATAGTGCAATATTATTTAGTTTCAATGCCACAAGCCAGCAAAGCAAATGTGAACAACAGTACAACACCAAGGTACAAGAGTGCAATATTATTTAAACTTAATACCACAAGCTAGTAAAGGAAAAGTGAAGAAGTACAACACCAAGGTACAAGAGTGCAATATTATTTAAACTTAATACCACAAGCTAGCTAAGGAAAAGTGAACCAACAGTACAACACCAAGGTACAAGAGTGCGATATTATTTAAACTTAATACCACAAGCTAGCAAAGGAAAAGTGAACAACAGTACAACACCAAGGTACAAGAGTGCAATATTATTTAAACTTAATACCACAAGCTAGCAAAGGAAAAGTGAACAGTACAATAATAAAGCACTACAGTGCAATACATATAAACACAAAAACAACAACAGTCAGCAGAGCAAAAGTTCTAATTTCACAAGAAGTGCAGTCAATTTGTTAATGAGCTAAAATAGACACTCCTGGAGATTCATTAAAGGACCTAGTGCCAGCTGTATGGTTCTCACTAGAAAGGCCCTGCTCCTACAACACATTATTTGTGATTCAGAAACATGTTAGCCATGTTGGAAAGATTTAACTATTGCCTAATTTATTTATTATTTTATTTATTTATTAGACATTTGTTTGCCGGGATAGTTCATCTGGATCAACAGAACCCGTTTTCAGGGGAGACCCAGGGAGAAAATCTCCAAATACATCCATATATAACAGTTGGAACATAATCATGGCAATCAGATATCTTACAGTAACCTCACATAATTTGGGAGTACAGATTAGTGGGTGTTTCAAGAACACAGGGAGAGTACAATGATACTGGAGAAGAGTATGCGAGTTGTGCCTCAGACTTGCAAGGTGGGATTATCCAGGGGTCTTACAGGTGCATAGCCATGTCTTATTTAGATATTGTTTTAAAGACGTTTTGAAGACTGCTAAGCTTGGAATTGATTTTGTAGCTAGGGGAGAGAAGTCCATACTTTTGTGACAGTGTATTACTAGAGGCATTGCCCTGGTCTGTTTGAAGGTTTAGAGATTGTTAGTAGATTTTTGTCCTTAGATCTTAGGGCTATGTTAGGTTGGTAGGGTTTTACTAGGTTGCCTAGTGCTGGACATGCTGAGGGTTTGTATATAAGTTCTTGAACAGTTTGTAGCTTAATATAGTTCAGTTGGTTGGGGAGTTCAAGGCAGTTAAGTTGTCATAGTGATTGACAATGACTTTGTTATAACAATGTTCCAATTTGGATTTAATAGAAGGTTGTAGGTTGGTTAGAATAGTGGCACCATAGAGTAGGGAGTGAGAGAAGGAAAGTTTTAGCCAGGGTAAGTTTGGATGAAGTGCTTAGGAAGTCTTTATTTCTGTAGAGAAGTCCTAATTTCTGGTGAGTTTTCTAAATATTCTGTTGAATGTGGAGTTCCTGGTGAGTTTTCTTTATATTCTGCTCAATGTGGAGGTCAAAATTCAGTTTATTGTCTAAAATAAAATAAAATAAATAAAATAAATAATGACTCCAAGCAGTTTGGTGTGCTGTACTAATTCAATGATTGTGTTATCTGCTAAGTATATTTTGAATTGATGTGTGTCAGAGGTGTTTTTTGTTTTTTTGAAAGAGTTCAAGTTTGGGTTTCTTAAGGCTAAGGAAAGCTGAACATTTTTATGCCAGGTTTCCACGGCAGTGAAAGACTTTTGTGTGTTTGAGAGTAGGTCAAGAACAGTGTGAGAGGTACAAATTATAGTGGAATTATCTGCATATTGGATGAGAGCTCTGGGAAAGAGGCAGTATGTAGCTTGCTTGTTAATATAGTAAACAGTAGGGGGCCTAAGATGGAGCCTTGTGGTACTCCTGCTGGGTTATGGAGAAAGGGGAAAAGTTCATGTGACCATTTTACAGCCTGTTTCCACTCATTTAAGTAACTTTTTAGCCACTGTACTGTGGTCTGGGAAAAACTTAGGCCAGAGAGAGCATCGAGGAGCAAAGGGTGAGAAACAATGTCAAAGGCTTAAGAGAGGTCAAAGAATACTACGGATACATAGTTTCCTGATTCTCTAGCCCTGTTCATGGTGTCTGTAAAATATATTAAAGCAGTGGATGTGCTATGGTCAGGGTGGAAACTGTGTTGGGTTGGTGTAAGTAGATTATTTTGTAGTCTGTATTGCATTAGTTGTTGGTGGATACATCTTTCAAGAATTTTGGATATAGGTGATAGAACTGGATATGGGATGGAAATTGGAGGGTTATAAGGAGTTTCTTCCTTTGTGGATGGGGAATGATATGTGACGTTTTCCATGTAGTAGGAGGGCACTAGAGATTCTAATATTGATCTATTGATTAGGATGCTGATTGGGTAGGCAATTGAATCTGTGGCTAGTTTGAGGTATTGTGGTGGGGGAATAGCTGCTGAAGTGGACCAGGATTTTAGTTTTAGGATTTTAGTTTTAGGAGTAGTCTTTTTATGCTAAATAGAGGTATAGGCTGTGTGACAAACCAAAATGCTGCCAGCCCAGCTAGCTGGAATTTTGTAAATAATCATATGTCATTTGTGAATATCAATATAATTCATATGCCTGTCTTACAATTGTAAGAGAACTATATGGTATGTGTATATTAAACTACTGGTACAGAAGTGTGTGTTGAACAGGGTTTTTACAGTACTGAGCTTCAAGGATGAATGCACAGTGTACCCTACTGGAAAAGAACAGAAATGTATATAAAATATATACCTGTGCAAATGTATGTTTTAATAGTAGAAGCGGGAACATGCAGAGTTAACTTTCAAAACTTCAAGAAAATAAGTTGAAATTAAAAGTGCTGTATGATGTGCTATAAAGTTACTTAATACAGCAAGAAGACAGGATGTCTAGAGCTAGAAGTTCTTTCTCTTGTCTCGAAACATAAATAATTACTAGGTTTCAAATGTAAAAGTGTTTAATTGTTTTACGAATTCCAGTTCTGAGCAAACATCTGAGAGATATGTATTTTCACAGAGAAATTTTGCTAAGCTTCTGTTAGACTGGGAACTGAAGGCATGTTACAAAGAGTGATGTCATCCGAGCTAACCCAGCAGTAATGTTGATTATTAATTTAATAACTCTCACAGAGAAAGACTTAACCCCAGGATTCACGAAGCCTCCGTGTAAGAGTTATAACTCTTACACGGAGGCTGCAGTTAAACTGAGTGATGTCAGCATGCCCTGCATATTCATGAGAGCATGCTGAATCACACCTAAGTCGAACACGGTCCGTGTAAGACAGTAGGGGGCATGTCCGTAGGCAGAGCCCTGCAAGCGGACACGCCCCCAGAAGTGTAAAAGTGCCCAAAGCAGACACCCCCAACAGAGTCCACGGAAATGTGAAGAAACACAACACAACACATGCCCCTACAGACTATTAAACATAAAACAATCTAAATGAACATGTCATATTTTTTTTAAATTGTAAAGATGTTTAACCGTGAGTGCGCGCGTTTGCGCAGGCGTGCCCGTAGCGGTGCTACAGTTAGCAGTCAGTGGGAAAGCATATAAGAACTACATATGCAAAATAAGCCAGGAAGCAATAGCATAGCGGTAGAGATGCCGGCTGCAGAGCAGGCATGCATGGTTCGAGCCCCCACAACTCAACCTTTTTTATTTTTTGCAAAATAAGCAGGAAACAAGTCCCTGATACATATGTACACAGAAAACCAGAATATATGTAAAATGCAATGGAATATCCCATTTATATTGAACAAATGTGAGCTAAGAAATGAATATAAACTGCCAGATGTGCCCATAGCTGAGCTACAGTACAACAGAGTGAGTGTATGTGCCCGTAGATAAGCATTGGTTTAACTGGTGCAAAATGAGTGCCCGTAGCTGAGCAGTGGTTTACCACGCTAAATATATGTGCCCCTAACTGAGCTGAGCGGAATATGCATGCCGATAGCCAAATGAGGCTTAAACCAGCGTACCCCGTTTGCGCGGAGCTGCGCACCGCGCAAACAAGCTAACTGACGGGCAACGTTGAGCAAGCCGTATCAAAACTGCCTTCACACAGACACACCCCTCATCATGTCTAGACAGTCATGAAAAATAAAAAGCAGTGGTCAGGTTCGAACCCAGGATACTATACACCATAGTCAAGGTACAGAACCACCAAGCCATGACAGCAGCACCTAGAAATGCAATAATAGCTCATATATAGGAATGAATACAAACTGCAGCATGACAATGCAGGTTTACTGAAGTTGATACAATTCCAAATTGGCCAATCACAGATATGTGCGGGAAAAACGGACTATATAAGCCCCATAGGCGGGAATACACAGCATAAACGATTGTAGAACAGACCTGCAGGCAGAATGTCAGGTGTAGGTGAGGGTAGTCGCTTCCGAGCGCAGAGGTGGGGTGTTGAGGAGTCCAGGTACATGGCCTGGCTCCTAGTCCACAACCATGAGGCCCAACTCATGCAGGGCCAGGTCCTCTGGGGAGCGTACAAGGCTGAGGCGTGGGACCAGTTGGCTCATGAACTCATCAGTGCCACAGGAATTCCAAGGACAGGTGAGCAGGTCCGTCACCACCATGCGGACCTGAAGAGACGCAAGCAGGACCAACTGAACCTTTGGATCCAGGAGGCCCGGCAATCACCCAACGCCCCACCACTGAGTAAGTATCAATTAATTATGTATGTAGAAAGTTAAACTACCTGAAATTATGGAGATGTGTATTCCAATATTACTTCATTTATATTACAGCTGCAGGTGTCCGTTCTGCGAACCGCAGAGCCTATGCCGATAGGCTGGTGCGGTTGCGCCACCAGGCAGGTCAGTAATCCACTACTAGTAACTGTAAAGATATATAAATGTATGACAGTCAGCAAAAGATGGCAGTGTAGCCAGGAAGGAATTAAATCTGCAAGTCACAGTGTGAAAGTGTATGCAAGTATTGCCTGATTCCAACAGTTCCCAGCCTGTAAGTGTAAACTAAACATGACACTGTCCAACACATATTTTGAAATAAAACTTCCCTGCCAGTAAGAAAATAGTACACAACCTGCAGCAGCATGTAAAGTATAGCTGCAGAAGAGGATGAAATCACATGTGTGAAATATATCCCTGTGGAAATACTGAAACATGACAGAAATGAGACTGCTGGAAAGAACTGTAATAACTACTGTTAAAACATGTCAATAAAGCCTAGAAGTACCAGTCCGAATAGTAACATGAAAGCAAGTGAGAGAGTGTGAGAAAGTGTCAGGAATACAGCAAAACAGTAGTAATAACCCCTGAATAAACTATACTGCAGTCAGGACAGAATTAAATGCATGTGAGACTCAGAACCAAACAGAAAAATCTGTGCAAAGTGTTGCTGCATGTGGAATGTGTACACCAAAATCTGGATATGTTGCTCCCAGTCTGAAATATGCAGATAGGATGATTGTCTGATATACCAAACATCCACACCTGTCTACAAGTATAGAAAGCAAAGGTAACAGGATGATGTATCTGCACAAAGCTCGAGATGAATGTGTATGAACAGCAATAAAATGTAGATTGATGTTGCAGTAACAGTCCCATCTGCAAGGTTAAGTAGTTAACATATAGGACACTGTAGTTAGAACAGTAGTGTGTATATAACTGTAGCTATTAGAAATGTACAGCATATGTATTTGTATTCGAAGGTGTTAATATTACTTTATTTACTCCACCCTCTAACCATCTATAACCCATTCTACGTGAAAATGGTATGTGCAATCACAATTACCACCCCTGGATGTCTGTCCTGTTGGGTCATATATATGTGCATGTCTGTTGATGCATCCGCCCCGTTCATACATCCACACCTGATGGCCTGTTGCCATCAATCAACCCTGCATGTTGTTGGACTGTGTATTGCTGTTCAAATTATGCATGTGTTATGCACGCTGTTCAATGGTGTGAATAACTGGGTGTTTGGTTAATGGGAATACTAATGCATGCTGTTACAACTAACTGTGGATGGTATTATATGTCACTAACCCAAACTGTCATGACATAATGCAAAACATAGAACGACAGGGAAGGCGGGTTCTGGCGGACCACCTCTCCCACCTCAGCTGGCGAGTGCACCTGGCACTAGTGCAGAGTCCGGACCCTCCTCCGGTGGCCCTGTGCCACCTGCGGGTGGAAGCACTGCAGGGGATGGGGCTCGCCCCCCCTCTGCAAGTGTGGCCAGAGGAGATCCACCACTCACCCTCCGTAGCGTCCGGACTGTGGTGCGTAGGGAGATTCGGGACTCTGTCCTTGAGCCCCTATGCCAGCTTGAGGCACGGGTGGCGCAACAATGGGCATGCCCGTTGCCCCGCCTACACAGCTCCCAGCACAGCCCCGTCCTGGGCAGTGAAGGAACAGTGGCAACTGCCTATGGGTGGGGATATCAGTTCCACTGTTGCCATCTGTAGGCTCATGGGCTCTGGATATCCAAACCTCCGTCCCCGTCAATTGTGTAACCCCCCCACACGTGTCATACACCGCCCCTGTATGAGTCTTGTTTGTCTTGTCTGTTAACCTACCCAACCTACCTCCCCAGCTGTACCGACTACCTTCACCTGACATACCACTCTCACCTGAAAAAAAAAAAGGGCACTCTGTACCCACAAAAAAATTACGCCCCATACATAGCTGCCCATTCCGCACACATGTCTACTGGACATGGAACCTATCCATTCCAATTGGCTGTACAACAAGTATTATTGTTGTCCTGACACCTCTCTCAGGGGTGGAAGGTTTCAAATGTCACACCAAATTACATACATATGCACAGCTGTTGCTGCTGAAGAAATGGGCAGCTATGGGCCTTACCTACATCCCTCCTGCACATCCCAAGCTTGTTTCCCTACTGTCTTACCCTCTTTGTGACCCCTTTTTCACCACTTTCCTGTCTCCCCGTTTTCTTTTCTTTCAAAGAAAATAGCGCGGGTGTGCGCAAGAGTAAGCACGTTTAAGCGGTTGTAAGCGGGTGTGCGCTTGTGTGCACGGAGCTAACCGCCAGTGCGCATGCGTGAGCTCCGCGCAAACCAGTGCTAACCCGGTTACAACTGCTTAAAAGTGCCTTAGTCACTTTGATTGACAGGTCCTGTACTCAGTTCCAAAGAAAAATAAAATCCCACTGTGAGTCCCGAACCCAGGACCTTGGCAACTATAGTCTGCATGACTTAACACTAAGCCATGACTCTTATATAAAATCATTGTGCTAAAGTAAATATATCATGTAACAGTAGGAATGAATGTAAAGGGAATATAGATGTGTAGTACACAAAGCATGACATTTAGAATCACAAACAAAAATGGTGGAATTCAATAATAGTAGTGTGTGAACGGAAACAGCCATGCTAGTGGGAAGCTAGTAGGTAATAATGTCACCATAGCACCTTGCAAGACACACACATACTCACAGCAGGATAAGCACTGCCCATACCCCACAACCCCTTACAGGAACACATCCGGACCAAGTAATGAAATATGTGGAGCAAAGGCCCAAAACCAGGGACACATTACAAATAAAGGTACAACAAACGCAGACAGTGCAGAAAGTAACAGGGTCTACACCTTGTGGGATGTTTGGAAGGGTATGCAGTCTGGAACTTGAATGTTTGTCACCATATTCTGACTTCAGCCCAGACTGCCTTGTCAGATAAAGGTGTGCATGAGATATTGACCAAATTATGAGGCAGAAATGTGGACAGCCTGCAAATATCTGTACACATGACGGGTCCAACACCACCATATTTGCATAGCTAAGGACCTAGACATAGCAACAGTGAATGTCTTACAGGGATGTACCACGACCCCATGTGAAATGTACAAACAGTAGGCAGAAAGGTGTAACACATGCAATGGTAACTATGTAGTCTGGAAAGTATTCACCACTCGCATGGCAGAAAAAGTGTAGTAATACATATGCCCATGCTAACCCACAGTCACAACTGCAGCATACCAGACATTTTAATGGGTGTACCCCACTGATATGTACCATTCCATGAGGCACATAACTGATGAACCTGAAAGCCTCTGGGGCCTGCTCAGCAGCATACTCAAATACCCTAAGAGATGTCAAGGCCCACACCATGGCCGGACCACACTGCATGCTGTAACACCCTAGCAGATATAGCAAGCATTCCAGGGTGTGAAAGTACATGGAAAATAGGAAAGCAACAGCAGCACACTACAGTCAAGACACCTAGCAGGCATACAAGTACTGACAGTAAAGGGCAACTATTGAAGCCTTAGCAACAGAGTGCAAGCAAAAGTGAAAGGAAAGCACACACACACACACACACACACACACATTAACAATAGTAGTAGTTGTAGTTGTTAGTGTACATACACAGTCAGTACAGGAAACTGGAGAAATGAACGGAGGAATGTTAATCTACAACACACCTGGAAATATGAGAGAGATACCAACCTTTACACTCACAGAACGTTGTCCACAGCATAACAGCATGGTCCCTGCCCTTAACATCTGAAAGGGCTATGCCTATCTCACACACCTTTTTATAGCACTGTTCTGAAATCACAGTGAGAACTGCAATCAGTACACAACTGGCTGCATGCAATTAGCAAATGCTGGCTAACAATTGGTGCAGAGGCCATCACATGGGCATATGCAGATACCTACAAAAGTATGCTGTACTCCATGTCCACACATGCAATACTTTCATTGCACCCTGAGAAGGACGTGAGAGACAGACAGAGAGAGAGAGAGAGAGAGAGAGAGAGAGAGATAGAGAAAACTGCAATCAAGCAGACAGAAACGAATTGCTCAGCAGCAGCTACCTGAAAGCTGACAACTGGGAAGTGGAGCAGCAGGACAGACAACCAGACAGCAGCAGAAGCAGCTGTGACAAACACAGGTAATGTAGAGTAATACTATAAAGGTGTACATACTGTGAACCCTCCATATGTGTCATTGGTCTGTATCCACATGTATATGAAGATGTGTAAAGGGCAGGAGACATACAGCAACTATCAGTGAAGGCTGTGCATACATTTGTATGTGAGAGCATCTATGTGCACATATCAATGTTGTTTGATTGTAGGTTGTAGTGCCATGTACAAATTAGGTTACACAGCTATGTATGTTTAGCAGTATGTTAGTGTGTGTATACAGTATGGTAGACAAATATGCTGATATACCTGTCTAACATATGGATATGTATGTATGTCAACATATGTATGTGTATATATATATATATGTATATATATATATATATATATATATATATATATATATATATATATATATATATATATATATGATATGCATATATGTATACATACATAGAGAGAGAGATGTAGGACTACATAGACAGATGTCGATAGAATATTGTACCAACATATCTATGTAATGCACACATGCAGATATAGATATATGTAGATACATATACATAGACAGACTGATCTGACCACCTACAGGTATGATTGTATATGATGACCTGCAACACAGCCTGTCCCCCCCCTGTCACTCACACCCCCTCTGCGCCCCCCCTCCACATCTATAGCAAAATATGTACATCAATATATATATATGTGCATATGTATACGGACATATTTATATATATCCAAAAACAACAGGATGGACTTCGGCAACCCGAACCAAACTATACAAACTTGAACAATGACTGAAGCGAAGAGTAGAATAACCACAATGGCAAATAATTCTTTAGCTTTCTTCCACTTTAATAAATCGTGGACTTCTTCAGAAAAACCAGGACGCCTCCCTACATCCTGGTTTTATATCCATAAACAGGAAGTGATGTAAAAAAAGTGAACATACTATCTTACATTCATGTATAAAAAATTGTTTCAGTTATAAAACATTAAAACAACATGATGTCATTGTTACAACTTGTAGTTATTCTTCAACACGTTAAATAATGCCTTAAAAAAGGCATAATAGAAATATATATGTTGTTTATTTATTTTTTTATTGATTTTTTTCTTTTTCTCTTTTTCTTTTTTATCATTGATTTTTTCTAAAACATAACTTGAACTCCACAAATGCCTTTGTTTCATGTAGTGTTGTAATTTTGTTTATACATACTGCGATCCCACTAGAAAATCTGTTAAATACTGATGGCAACTTAAACTAAATGTCACCTCATTGTTGCAATATAATGGGTCACTGTCTGATGAGAGCCGATGTTTTGACAGAACAAAGTCTGTCAAATGAATTTTCTTGTATCGTAACATGAAAATGGATCTCACCATAACCCCTTATATGGATAATCCAAACTACTAACTGACCCCTAAATGATCTACAAAAGGTAACACCACTGGATGTAAACAAGTGTGTATGATGTCCCATTGATCTCAAAAAAACATTGCATGTAGACAGAAATGATCCCACCGTCTAAATAGAGTTACCAAACTGTAAACCAGTGTTGTACCCATGATATGTCAAAAATGAAAATAGAAATAAACATGAAAAGTTATTGTTTTCTTAATTTCTATTATTCAAAAAACATTTGATGTTTATCCCTTCGTTTAATCCTGGGGGTTCATCAGCTCCTAAGCATAGCTGCCATATTGACTCTTTCTGCTCCAATTTGTTATTGAGATCACCCTTAAGTAAACATTTATCTACGTGGTCCAAAACATGTCACGACACAAGAAAATTTATTTGACAGACTTTGTTCTGTCAAAACATCGGCTCTCATCAGACAGTGACCCATTTTATTGCAACAATGAGGTGACATTTAGTTCAAGTTGCCATCAGTATTTAACAGATTTTCTAGTGGGATTGCAGTATGTATAAACAAAATTACAACACTATATGAAACAAAGGCATTTGTGGAGTTCAAGTTATGTTTTAGAAAAAATCAATGACAAAAAAGAAAAAGAGAAAAAGAAAAAAATCAATAAAAAAATAAATAAACAACACATATATATTCTATTTTGCCTTTTTTAAGGCACTACTTTATGTGTTGAAGAATAATCACAAGTTGTAACAATGACATCATGTTGTTTTAATGTTTTATAATGAAACAATTTTTTATACATGAATGTAAGATAGTATGCTCACTTTTTTTACATCACTTCCTGTTTATGGATATAAAACCAGGATGTAGGGAGGCGTCCTGGTTTTTCTGAAGAAGTCCACGTTTTATTAAAGTGGAAGAAAGCTAAAGAACTATTTGCCATTGTGGTTATTCTACTCTTCGCTTCAGTCATTGTTTAAGTTTATATTTATATATATATATATATATATATATATATATATATATATATACATATAGACATATCTATATACATATATATATATATAGATATATATATATATATATATATATATATATATATATATATATATATATAGAGAGAGAGAGAGAGATGTATATAGAGTCTGAGTGAGGCACATGTGTACAGATGTATTGCAACAGGTGCCTGGTGACAAAGGCACGGAGTGAACACCAGTGTCAAATCTGGAGTATCATACCACATTCCAGATCACCTACACCAGTAACCACCAGATATGTGAGTGGCCGCCCACCACTGCATGTGTCAGGGGTGAGCAGGGTCAGACATGTGTACAATAGTGGCCCCAATGATAGTCACAGTGGCACACTATCCCTGGAATAGCTGCACATGGTATGTGTCCACAGACATGGTGAGTCAGGTATGGACATGTAGGTCGGTGTACCCCCCACAGCACATAATGGATGCCATGGTATGGACCTCACATGACAGCAACAGATATGGAGAAGGACACAGTGACATGTACAACACTGTGACAACGCACCCAAACACAGTACCAATGCACAGTGACTGACAACACCACAGAGTACACATATGCTACCCACGTAGAGGTTACCACTCCCAGATTTACATATGGAGGTCACACCCATGACAGATGTCTAACAACCATAGTAACACCTCCCACCATCCACAACCTAAATGTCTGCTGTGTGTCGTCCGTGCCACTGCAATAGTGTGCACATGTGGAGGTACGGGTTCCAACTCACAGATAGGACACACCCTGCAATAAACCACACAGTGTTAAGAAGTGAGACTCCCCATGAGTACATGTCACACATACCCCTGCTGAATGTTAGTCAGATAGGTAATATGCCATATGAGTCACCCTGTGTAACTGTGTGACGGCAGCAGGTACCATCACACCACATGTGTCACAATGGTCAGGGTAGCAGAACAGTACGCTGCTGTAGACACAGGGGCAATAGCATATTGTATAGTATTGTATTGTAATGTAATGTATTGTGTTGTATTGTATTGGTATGGTGAGGTGCCTCCTTCATGGAGTGGAACCACTGCTGCTGTGCGCCAGTGTACAGGTACATATCCTGTAGTCAAGCTAGTGTTACATAGCACTTCTATATGTGTGTTTAGCTCCTGTCAGAGGTTATGTAGCATGCAACTGGGGATACCATCAGGTCCCATCCATGTTGTGTATTCTGCTGTCCTGCGGGTGTCTCTCACCTGGACATCTGTGATGACGGGGAGGTTAGGGTCAGCTGGGATAACTATGCCTTATTACAGGGGAGAGGGTGGGGTGACACCTGCACTGAACCTGTCCGCCACAATGTTGTCGATATCTGTGGTGTCAGTGAAATATGTGTTGTGTACTACCTATGGGCATAGAGGATGGCTCCTGACCAGGTTGCTAACATAACTGAAGAAGGCCTCCTGGTCATCTGTAGTGTCACTCATGACTTCTCTCTCAACGTTGCCCATGTAGTCAGTATGATGGGAAATAGATCCTTACCAGTGCTGCTCAGACATGCCCTCCCCTCAGTGAATGATGCTCTGTCTTGCAGTAGCTTACATCTTCTGTAATACAATCTGTCTATGGCTGGGGTCCGCCAGACAGGATGCTGTCCCTTTGTGGATAGTGTCCTGGCCATATATGGGATTGCATGATCCATGCATTCTTGGAGATGTCTGTAGAAAGCAATTGTGTAGGGGTTAGCATTGTGAGTTGTATCTGCCACTGGCCCAGTGGGCTGTAAGGATACCATATCACTGTTACAAAGTGTAAAGTCTGTATCTGTAATGTTATGCACTGTAGCCATCTGTGCTGGTGGTGGAGATGGGATATGTATATCCAGGGCAAGCAGTGTGTGGTCAGCCCACAGTAGTTGCCGATGTAGGCCATACAGTACCTAGATACAAACCCCCAGAGTGAGGAGGTGCTTCTGACCTGAATTGGTGTTCTGACTGCTGGTGTTTGGTAGTTTGTCGTATGGAGCCTGGCAGGTACTGTTGCTGGCCGAGCACTGATACCTGGCCATCTACATGTGTATCCACCAATAGACAGACAGATGCTACATATGTGAGATATGTTGTATCATAACAGTCGAGTAGCATGTGTAGTATGTGTGCCAAAGTCTGCTGACATATATTGCTGATACCAGGTTATTTTCTTTCTCAGGTACATGGCCCACCCAAGGAACCCCACCTACTCCACAGCTGAAGATGAGGAGATACACCAGAGCCTGGTGCGGGACTATGCAATACTCTTTTCCCGCACCAGCCAGAATCAGCAGGTGAGGGCTGCACTGTGGCAAGACCTTGTCCGTCGGGTAAATGATATAGGCATGCATAATAGGACATATGAGCAGGTACGACATCACTGCAGTGATTTAATCAGACATGTCCATCAGCGTGCGTCAGATATCCACAGGCAACAGGTCGCCACAGGTGGTGGGGTGGCTACACATCCCCCACTCACCAGACTGGAGGGACTACTCCTGAGTGTAGTGGCTCCAGTCCAACAGCAACAACAACAGCAGCAGACATGCATCACGATGGAGGCTGGAGCCACACAGCAGCAGGACAGTGAACGTGCAGGTAATATGTGATATGTATAGTTGACTGTTGTGTACACTGGTAGTTAATGCATGTGTGAGGTGTGTCCTTGGTTCGTAGCTGTCACCATAGTATTTAATGTGCAAGTGTGATATCCTCAATATTAGCTGCAGACCTGTGAAAGGCGACTGTTGTACTCCTGACCTGTATCATACTCAGTAACAATGGCACAGTTGTGCCCACTAACATTAGTTTCTTCATGTCTGCAGGACCCTCTGGTATAACTGCATTGCAGCCTATCCATGCTGGTGAGTGTGTATTTACAATACCTGTAATAGTGTTGATAGTAATAGTACTATTTGGCTCACTTAGTAGTGCTCTTTGTATGCATGTAGGTGTGTCTGTGTCTGTGTGTCGATATCACGCATACTGAGTACTGTACAATTGTGTGAAACTGTGTGCACGTGTGCACGTGTGCATGTGTGCATGTGTGCATGTCTGCACCTGTGCATGTGTGCATGTGTGCATGTGTGCACCTGTGCATGTGTGCACCTGTGCATGTGTGCATGTGTGCATGTGTGCACCTGTGCATGTGTGCATGTGCAAGTGTGCATGTGCATGTGTGCATGTGCATGTGCATGTGTGCACGTGTGCATGTGTGTGTGTGCACCTGTGCATGTGTGCATGTGTGCATGTGTCCACCTGTGCATGTGTGCACCTGTGCATGTGTGCATGTGTGCATGTGTGCGCTTGTGCACATGTGCATGTGCACATGTGCACATGTGCATGTGTGCATGTGTGCACCTGTGCATGTGCATGTGCATGTGTGCATGTGTGTACCTGTGCATGTGTGCATGTGTGCACCTGTGCATGTGTGCACCTGTGCATGTGTGCATGTGTGCATGCGTGTGCGATGTGCATGTGTGCACCTGTGCATGTGTGCATCGCTGGTAATGTGTAGACACTGTAAACTGTGTTTCCTGTTTCCTTCCCACAGGTTCTGTTGCTGCTCTGGTGTCATGTAGCAGGGAACCTGAGTCAGGTGCCGTGGGTACTGATAATGATGACATCTGTGTAATGGCACAGGATGGTATGCCAGGGTCCGCCATTGGTCAGCCGATTGACAGTACACAGCTGTCGACCCCATCAATGCGCACAGTTATCCTGCCAATACACCCCTTGTCACCACTGTCCCTAGGTGATGGACAGCATACAGTGGGGCATTGACCAGGGTAATGTAGTATCTGTGGCACATGCCTCCCCACACAGCAGCCATGGCCATGGCCCAGAGATGGTACCACACAGACAGATGTCCAGGGGTTCTCGTGGGAGCATCCTTGGGTGTACTGCCCCTGTCAGACGTGCCCACAGAAATCTTACAACCTCAGCTATGTTTCGGACTGTCATGCAGGCACAGTCACGTATGGAACGGTACACCAGACAGGGTCTGAGGGAGCTGGCAGCATATCGCACAGCCATGACTGACAGTATGGGTGACATTGCGGCTGCCATCCGTGATTTCACCAATGTCATAGACAGACGTTATGGGGACATATTAGACCAGTTCCACAACTACATGTCCATGAGCCAGGGTGATGGTGGGCGGTTGAGGCGTCGACGTGGCCGTATGCCAGCAACAGCAGCAGCTGGCAGTCGGCGCAGACGACAACAGGGCCGCGGCCGCACCCATAGTGCCAGCAGCAGCCCCAGCAATGCTGGGTCTGTGCTGTCATCTGACCACCCCAGGAGACCACGTGCACGTGGCTCTGGCCATGCCCAACAGGGATCTGTGTCCAGTCAATGAACACCTGCTTCTGATGACAGTACCCAGTCTGGGTTGGTACCAGATACGGTCCGTAGCACCCCTGCAAGGCACAGGTACCGTGTCCGTGGCCAGAGACACTGATCTGTATGACCTGGCAGGTACAGTCTGTGGCTGTCCACAAACACCAGTATATGGCAGCCATGAGGTGGAACTGTGTGCATCCATACACACATGCAAATTGACAACACCTAGGGCTACCGCATACACGCACACACTGCATCAACATTGCCCCACCTTCTACTGCTGTCCCTCACCAACACACATACACATACATGTCAATTGGTGGTATGGGTGGCTGGCTCAGGCATACCAAGTTCACACCCTGTGCATATGATGAAACTGTGCCACCTCCTGCAATCTGTAACAACTGTGCAGGTACAGGTTAACATGTTGCTGATGCACAGGGTGACCACATAGATGTGTAGTAATAGCATCATGTTGTTAACAGTACTGTGTGCTGAATTAATTGTGGGTATATCACAGCATGCCTGATGCAGTAAGTGTGTGATTGTCACGTCCTGTTGTCTACACCCATGGTAAGTACCATAGTGTATCATCTGCACATGTTGGCATACTGGTGGTAATGATGTAAACAGAAGGCTACATACATAGGTAGCACGGGGGATAGGGAAATGAATGTAGTAATACAAAATGCTGGATATGTAGATTGCAAGTGGCATGTTGCCCACACTAGACTCTGCAATGCAGATGTTTGAGGATGTTGATATGTGTGCAGTACTACACGACTGGTACAGGACACACAGGAGCACCCTAGCACTGCATGCTCACATATCATACCATGCTAGACAGCCCCAACACACATAACTAACTGTCACAGGAGGGAGGGTCCCCATATATGTCAGGGATACTGTGGTGGCAGGCCAGGGAGCATACATCCTACTAAGTATGGAACCACTGAGCGAGGCCTCACTGTCTGTTATTTGACATGTGTATTACTGCAGGTATGTGCACATGGGTTTCTATCCAGTTATTGTACATCCTGACAGTACATGCATGTTCTGTACACTTGTGTGCACTGAGACTGGACCCTAGCCATCTGACCCGTGTATTTCCATGTACATGTGCATAGTGCCTGCATAGTTGCAGTGTTACCTACTGGAACTGGTACAGCTTGTTTGTTGTACAATGGACTACATGGAGCCCTGTTTACTGTATCTTTGTTTGCATGCATGTGTGCTTGCAATTACCCTGGAATACTGATCACACCTGTGATGCATAGTTATAGAGCTTCTGTGGACTCCTAGTGCCATCTGCATAGCCTACTATATGTATGTCCATGTCCCACTTGACAGATTGTCACTGTTGGTCCTGTTCACATGTACATTGCCTGTGACACAGTGCATATGACCTGCCTGGCATGTGTCCACGTGAGCAGTCATATATGCTACCGCTAACTAATCACAGGCACTACACCTTCACACATTCATCTTCTGTTGAACTACCTGCTTTGCTAGGGACAGCCTGCACCTGTCACCCCTGGCCTTTCAGATATTGGCAAAGGCTCTTGCTACACCCATGTTGCCTATGTTAGGCAGGGCTCAAATGACAAACCCACCTTCATAGGTATCACAAGGGATAAGACACTAGGAGCAATGCTACCCAACGCCAGATGTCTAAACCTCCAGATGCATGCACCCAAAGCACTCCTTGGCATGGAACACATCGATATCTGTGCAGTATCAGATGCCTGGTTCAGGGCTAGTGGGAGCACATCAGCACTACCGGGTGTAACCCGGTTGATTTCTTTGATACAGTCACCAAGGCCATTGCCGAGGGGAAGGTGGTCCACACAGACTACCTGGACCTTGCAAACGCCTTTGCAACAATACCCCACTTGGGCATTCTAGGGAAGCTCCCCAGCTTAAATATAGGCCCCTATGTCACTAGCTGGATTGCACAGTGGCTCAAGAACAGAACCCACATGGTTAGCATTGCTGGAGCCATGCCAGACCCCATAACAGTTACGGGTTGTGTCCCACAAGGCTCAGTCCTGGGACCCTCTTGTTTGGTATATATTTATTGGAGGTACAGGCCAACACGGATGGACTGTGGCTGTACAACTGTGCAGATGACTGCGAACTGGCCACCATACTCGACTCTCCAGCTGACACAAGCATCGTCCAAAGGGGCATCATAGCAACAGGCGACTTGTGCCAGAGCCATGGCCGTCTGCTGAACAGTGTTTAGAAGGGGAATGTGCATCCTGTAGTCTGTTCACCTAGTTGCCAAAAGGGACATTGTCCTCACACACACTAACCCCCCTCAGCCAAAAACACACACTTGCCAATTGCAGGAGTCAAACCCCTACCTAACTATGTTATGACACTTGAGACAGACGCATTAGCAGAGCGCGCTATTCGCATTACTGGGAGGTTTCTGTTCTCCTGCTGTACTTATAGGGTGCTGACATCATCGGTGTTTAGAAAGGGAATGTGCATCCTGTAGTGTCCTATCCTATTTGCCAAAAGGGACATTCCCCTCACACACACAAACCCCCCTCAGACAAACACACACACACACTTGCCATTCGCAGGATTCAAACCCCTACCTAACTATGTTATGACACTTGAGACAGACGCATTAGCAGAGCGCTATTCGCATTACTGGGAGGTTTCTGTTCTCCTGCTGTACTTATAGGGTGCTGACATCATCGGTGTTTAGAAAGGGAATGTGCATCCTGTAGTGTCATATCCTATTTGCCAAAAGGGACATTCCCCTCACACACACAAACCCCCCTCAGACAAACACACACACTTGCCATTCGCAGGATTCAAACCCCTACCTAACTATGTTATGACACTTGAGACAGATGCATTAGCAGAGTGCGCTATTCGCATTACTGGGAGGTTTCTGTTCTCCTGCTGTACTTATAGGGTGCTGACATCATCGGTGTTTAGAAAGGGAATGTGCATCCTGTAGTGTCATATCCTATTTGCCAAAAGGGACATTCTCCTAACACACACAAACCCCCCTCAGACAAACACACACACTTGCCATTCGCAGGATTCAAACCCCTACCTAACTATGTTATGACACTTGAGACAGACGCATTAGCAGAGCGCACTATTCGCATTATTGGGAGGGTTCTGTTCTCCTGCTGTACTTATAGGGTGCTGACATCATCGGTGTTTAGAAAGGGAATGTGCATCCTGTAGTGTCTTTTCATATTTGCCAAAAGGGACAATTCCCTCACACAGACTTACACACACACACCAACCCCACTCACACACTGAGTATTTGCAGGATTTGAAACCCCTACCTAACTATGTTATGACACTTGAGATGGACACATTAGCAGAGCGCGCTATTCGGATTACTGGGAAGTTTCTTTTCACCTGCTGTACCTATAGGGTGCTGACATCATCTGTGTTTAGAAAGGGGAATGTGCATCCTGTGGGGAGGCAGACACCAAAGACACTGGCTAAGCTGTCATTCCCTAGGGCAGACAGCCTAGTGTTGACCTCTACACCATTATGTTTGATTGTCGAATGCACATTATTTGTTGCTGATAGACTGTTTGCATATCTTTATTGCCATAGCATTCCCTGTTTGTGTGAACAACTTCTGCATCTGTGGAAAATGTTTGCATATGGGAGGGATCCACTATATCACATATGTCTCTGTAGTCATTTAACTGTGTGCACTGGGCAGACTGCTGTAATGTGGTTGGTTCCTGGCATAACACATAACAATACCAGATATGTGTGTCCAACTGCTAAGCCGAGATTTTGCCTAAGTGTGTGAGCATGCCCAGTTCAGCCTTCCCATGGCATGTTGTCAAAGTGTGTGAGCATGCCCAGTGTGAGCATTCCATATGTTGGACTCTGCAGCCCACCACATTCGTGGATGTGTGTGAACTTCAACAACTATCACCCGTTTATGGTTGTGGGTTGTGTGTCATGTTGTGTAGTTACTGTACAACTGCTTTGTGTGTGAACACAACAGGATTATACTGTGCCTGCAGTGTTTGCATGGGATACTTTGCATACAGTTGTCAACATCCTTTCACACTGACCTAACACTGTAGTTCTGGGGTAGTAGTGTTCAGTATCCATTCAGGCGACACCTTTGTTGAGGAGGACCACTGTTGTTGTACACTGCTCTTTGGGTACATATTCTGTGGTAAGGCTGACATTGAGCAGTAGTGTGGTTTGGCATTCCATTCATCTTAGAGTCCATGTTGCACTAGGCCCAGGACACCATCTCATACCATTGCTGCTGTGTGTTCTGCTTTGGAGATGTTGTGTGTTACCTCAGCATCTGCAATGTCAGGGGGCCATCAGTCTGCTGGGATAGATATTCTGCATTCATGGGGGTGGGGGGTTTGCACTGCACCTATCAGGATGTATGTTGGCAATATGTGTGTGTGTTTGTGGTATTTGTGTGATTCGGGGCATATCTGTGAATTCCCCACATGGCTCCTACCATCAGTTGTGTAAGCCTTGGGATTATCCTCAGTGTCCTGTACAATTTGTATCTACATAGGTTCATAGGTTCATACTAGGCTATCCACCCTGGGCATTTGTTAGCCTAGCCAGAGTGTGTGTGGCTTGTGAGACCCCGTGCTATGTGGATATTATGGCCATTTATGGTTTGCTTTGCTGTGCGTCTGTCTGGACATGACACAGTGCAGACCCCCACTGTAACTCTACAATCATCCATCCACTTGGCAAGATTCCTGTTGAACAGTGTCAGTGAGGGGCTGTGCCTAAGATGCAGTGGGATTCTGGTCCAGGGTGTGGGGAGCCTCTGGATTATGTATCTGTCCCACCGGCACATCCTATTTCATTATTTGTGGAGGTGGACATCTCTCACTCTCGCAGCTCCAATGGATATGTGTTTTCTGGGGTGGAGCATGTCCATTACTCCTGTGTTGGGCATGGCCTCCTACGACAGGCATGCAATGCCTCTGTGTGGGCAGTATGTGACTGGATTCAGCTGGGGTGTCTGCAGCCAGGCAGCATATGACATATATTTGGGACACTTTATCCTCTTGGTGAGGTACCTTTGAGGTCTTTCTAACTGCTGCAGGTGTCAGGTATGGTAGATCCCATATGAGGCATTGTACTGGATTATGGGTTTGATTAGAGGAAAGTATAGGGGCAAAGTGACCTCTGTTGCTGTACATGTGACCCCTTTCCTGATACGGTGTCAAATGTAGACAGTCTTCCTAGCCACATTGGCAATGTGGGTGTCACATAACAGGTTACTGTCCACTTGTGTCCCTAGGTCCCTGGTTACTCCTTCCATACATAATGCTTTACCACCTATGTGGTAATTCGTGGTACCTTGTTTGGTATTTGGTGGGACATTCATACTGTCCAGTGTCTTCAGGACGGCTGGGTGGGGTTATTGTGTGTGAGAGTGCGGTCTGTAGCATACTACGGACTGCACAGCAGTCTTGCCTACAGTTAGTTGCACATGGGTGTACGCCACTGCCTTGTGCATTGTCAGTTACCTGGATGTATGGGTGTCTGTGCTGCCTATGGATACTCACCCTCCTTTTATGTTTTGTTCCAGGTTTTGGGGCCATGACACATGGTACGTGGTATAACCTGGTAGTGCTGGTGTGCTGTCAGGATCCTTGCAGCAGGTTTGTGTCACTGCACGGACATCGATGTTCTCTATTCAGGGGATGGCCTCGGGAGCATGCATATTGGGGTGTACACATCTGGCATTGGTCAGCATTTCCCTTATGTTTCTGCCCACTTATGTTTTCTCAGGTGGTGGGTCAGTCTGTTCAGCCTTGCCTACAAAAGGCTCTATGGAGGTGGCAAAGGCCTTATCCAATATTCAGATGCCCAGGGGTAACAGGTGCAGGCCATCTCAAGGACAGCTGCATGGCATGTCCAGCATGACATCCCAGGCAGACAGACATTGGATCCCCTTGGAATGACACCGGTAAGTGTACTACTTGCTATGGCTGATCATTCCGTGTTTGTACTGTGGCATTATTCTTGGTAAGGGTAGGATGCTGCAAATGGTGCGTGTCATACCGGCCTGGACTACATAATCAGATAGCTCATCTGTGTCTCTTTACATGTAGTCTAGGGCAGTACATCTCAGGTCATTCACACCAGCATGGACTATGACTGCATCATATTTCTACTTGCTTTGGAGTGACCTACATATTTCTGTTATGTGGCATATTGTGGCAGCCTACAGGCAGCTTACTGTACCCTTTCCCTTGTTCCGTCCGGTGTGCGGGACAGCAGTGTGTCTGACTATGGAGTCACCTATTACAACTGTATCAGGCATGTTGTTTCTCCTTCTGGCCTGTGACTGTTTGGCACACCAGCTTTGTGTGCTATGTGTTGCATGTGCTATGTTTGGGGGCTGTTTCATTGGGTGTCTGCTTTAGAGGCCTCTGTTGGTGTGCTGTGTTTGTGATTTCTGCCTCCAGGAATGTATTTCTGTGTTTATGTGTTTGGTTTGCAGTTGTGATAGGTCTATGTGGGTATGTGTTTGTGGTGTGTGTGGTTACCTTCTCCTACTGGCTTGTTTTGGGAGTACTGAGTTGGGGGAGCTCAGCCTCCATTTTGGATGGATGGTTGCATCTCTCACATATATTTGTATTCCTTGGGTGGGGTTGGGGGTTGTCTGTGTACTTGGGGCAGGTGTAACATTGCCTCAGGATTCGCAGATTCCACTTGTTGTGGCTGGCCTTTGTGGATTGCATGTGTCCTGTTTTAATTTAGGACTGCATATTCCAAGCATTCCTGGCAGTGTTCATGGACTGGCTGTATTACAGGTTCTGAGGTGTGGCCCATATATTGCACCTGCACGGGACCTTTAATGGATTCCACATCAGTTTTGAGGTGTGCAAATATTGCTTAGCACACGTTTTCCACTGTGGTTTTCCGGACAGGGACTGTGGTCAGGATTTGTATATCCAGTGTGATTACTATATGGTCTGGTTTTACCAGTGAGCAATACACTTCTCATCTTGACATCCCATACCCATGTTGCTGATTATCACATCCAGTATGCTTGCCCCTCTTGTGGGGGTGGTACGTTGTTCCTGGGCCTTTTGGTTTGTGGATTCGATGAGCTTTTGTCCTACACTGTTGCAGCTGGTTTAATGCTCCCAGTCTATATGTCTGGGTATTTGCAGTCGCCCAATATAATGTGGTTTGGAGGACTATTCATGTATTCCAGCATGGGCCGGATGCAGTTCCTGGTGTTGGGCCAGTAGTCTGTAGCAGGCTATATACTGGGGGGCAGTTTTAGCCACTGTTACTTGTGCATGGCTAGTCCATGCTGCTTTTTGTGGTGGTACCAACATGGGGGTGTGGTTATCCTTGACATTTCTTGCTAGTCACCCTCCGTTTGTAGCTTGTTCCAAGTTTTGAGGCTGTACAGCACAGTATGAGGTGTAACCTGGTAGTGTTAGGGTGCTGTTGTGAGCCTTGCCTCAGTTTTCTGTTACAGCACAGTTATCAACATTCTCCATACTGGGTGGTCTTAGACTGCATGCATCTTGCTGTTTCAACTTATCCGTTATCTTATTCTTATCCCTTCTGGTACCTATGGGGATAGGTTTGTGTTTTGTGCCTTACCTATTCGGGGCACACTGTGCGTGACAACAGCCTTTGCCAGTATCCATACGGCCTGCACTGATAGGTGCACACCAGTCCTAGCAGGTGGTGCATCATGTCATGCTCAGCATGTCATCCCAGACAGGCACACATTGGGTCCCCTTTGACTAACTGCGATACTTCAGTCAATTGTTGCACTTGATCATCTCGTTGTCATGTTGTGGCATGCTGCTTTTTGAGGGTAGGATGTTAGTCAGGGTCCTCAGGTGTGCATATGGGACTTGGTGTTACATTACTTAACACATAGCATTCATGCCTCAGGTGGTGCTGCAGGGCTGCCTCTGTCGGATGCGCATATTACACTTCCCTGTACATGTTTGAGAGCAGGTTGTGTCACGTTAGGCATCCCTGTTACTATTTGAGTGAGTCAGAGAGGGGTATCATTCCCAAGGTTCCTACTGAGCCAATGTATGTGCTATGCGTTGCCTCTTTGCCAAGGCCAGGGCATACTGGGCACGCCTCCTTCTGCCTACTGGGTCAGGCTCAGGTTGTTCCTCCTCCGAGTCACGCTGTGCCTGTGGTGGCCTTGGCAATGGTGGGGGGCTGTTTGGCCCAGCCCTATGCTGGTCCTGCTGCAGCTGTTTTCGCAAGATCATATTATGTAGCATAGCACATACCATGACAATTTGGGTACATGTAGTTGGTGTGTACTGCAAGGCTCCACCAGATGTGTCCAGACACCGGAACCGTGACTTGAGCAGCCCAAACACACGCTCTATTACATTACGTGTTTGTGCGTGTGCCTCATTATGGCGTTCCTGTTCAGGTGTGTGTGCGTTTCTGATGGGTGTCATCAGCCACGGCTCCAGTGCATACCCTGCATCCCCCACTAGGTGTCCATGCAGGATGTCCCCATTGGCAAATGTCTGGTACAGCTGCATCAAATGCCAGATGTGGGAATCGTGGTAGCTCCCAGGACAGCCAGCACACACATTCATTATTATGCCCTGGGCATCACACACGACCTGGCAGTTGATGGAGGGGAAGCCCTTGCGGTTGATGTATGCCCTACCCCGCTCACCGGCTGGTGCTTTGATGCGTATGTGCGTGCAGTCTATTGCACCCACTACCTCAGGGTATTCCGCTATTTGCTGGAAGAGACGCATGTTGCTGGCCAATACCTCACGGGCATTAGGGAAGTATACATGATCACTGACATGTGCTGACATGGCATCCAGGAACTGGTGCAGTACCCTGGAAGCTGATGCCTGTGATATCCCCATCATATCACCAGTTGGTCTCTGGAAGGTACCTGTTGCTAGTATTCTTAGGCCAACACATACCTTGGTTTCCACTGGGATGGGTTCCCCTCTGTTGGTTCTGTGTGTGAGGCGTGGCCTGCACAGCTCCACTATTTGCTGCAGGAGGTCTCTGTCCACTCTATAGCGCTCTACTATCTCCAGCTCATGTAACCCGTGGTAGGTGACCCTGGGCCTGTACACTCTTCTCCGTCTCCTCACTGTGGGTTGTCTGGCACCATCTGCATTGTCACCACCCTCAGCAAGTCGCCTATGTCTCATTATGACAGCTATGGCAGCCCCTAACTTTTCTGCTCTGAGTTCAGCTTTTTCAGTTTTCACTTCTGATAACTTAACTCCTGTCTTGCAGTGTCTCTTGAGTGAAACATTCTGCACTGCTGTATGCAGAGTTTTAAGTGCTGGGCTGGCCTAGTATTCTGCTTGTGTAATTGCCTGCATCTAATTGTTTTCACCTGCTAGCTCCAGCAGTATTCCCTGCTAACTTCCTACTACATCTGTTGCTTCCCTTTTCCTTTCTGTTTCCTCAGGGTGGAGCCATGTGCAAACCAGCAGACACACGCTCACAGTGGCTTACACGCGCGCACACATACTTACAGAGTTCAGATTCTGCTTATTCAGTTTTAAACGCGTGCACGCCCGCGCACACGGTGTTAAACATCTCCCAACACGCTCCCACATGCTCAGTCTGCCTTACACGTGCGCACACCGTCTTACACACGCGCACACTGCCTTACTCACGCTTCGTGCGCATACACGTCCAGCAAGAAACTTTGGTGTAGGCAACAGTGTACACCTTCCATTTCTTGACTTTCTCGTGTTTACTTAGTGGCCCACCTCTTTCCTTGATATCTGTCTGACATCTGTCATGTAACTATAACCTCCAATGAACTGCATCTCTTTCTACCATTCCCCCCTGTGATGTCATCTATCTCCTACTCTGTTCCTCCCCCGTATGTAACTCTTACACTACTCAGAATGTGCTCATTTGCTATGTGACAGTGGAATTCAGTATCCTTACACTCATTTGCATCGGATTGCCTACTAATGCTTAGTTACATCTCTTAGACTCAGCTTCCCCCCTTAGCAACCACTACACGGTGGCCATGTTGGTTTTGCTCTGCTGGTCCCTCCATTGACATTCCATGAATTGCATAAAACCTACATTTGTAGGTTTAAAACCTTCGTTTTGATGTTCTATGCAGCGCAGCCCGTTTGCGCGGGGCTGCGCTGGGTTTACACATCGGCAATTGCCGAAAAAAATATATATATTTGACATATTTGCATGGGGTTACCTTGCCAATGGCCACATATTTGGCCATTGGCATGCTGCCTGTAACATATGCACCCTTTATTTGGAGCTGACATGGCTCCATTGCCATGTTTGCAGAAACGTACTCAGTTGTCAACTGAGTACATTTCTGCAGCTAACATGGCTCTTACAAGGCCTGTTCTGGGCTTCCTGGATCGCTAATCAGCCTCATTTGCATGCTATTTGGCTGCAAGTGGGCTGATTAGCTTAGCCACGCCCACTCTGTGTAAGATCCGTTTTAGCCTGACTCTTACACGGACTTTGGGCTGTTCCTGGATCGCGAAGGCTGCATGGAGTCTTACACTACTCTTAGACTCCGTGCAAGCCTTCGTGAATCCGGCCCTTAGCATTTTGTGTTTGGTTTTG